>NC_134701.1:135146521-135312209 GCF_043290135.1 Rhipicephalus microplus
AGAGCTTTTCTGATAGTCCTCGTTTTCGTACGGGTGTCCAAATTCATACTTTGTCACCAGTTTGATAGACAACTGCTCTGCGGTGAGCATTGTAGCGGCCTGCATCGTACTCTTGCTGCTGGCGGATCCGTAAACGTGCCAGTTGTCTAGCTTCTTCCGCGCGTTCTGTAAACGTGTTGGCGTCTGGGTCAATGTCGTCACTTTCGTGCAGCAGCATCGCATCTAACATAGTTCGTACTTCTCGTCCATGAACGAGGCTGAACGGGGTCATGCGGGTCGTTTCTTGCTTGGCCGTGTTGTACGCAAACGTTATGTATGGTAAGATTTTATCCCAATTTTTGTGTTCTATGTCTACGTACATCGAAAGCATGTCTTCAATGGTTTTGTTCAGACGCTCCGTCAGCCCGTTTGTTTGTGGGTGGTAGGCAGTGGTCTTACGATGCGTTGTTCCACTCAGCATCAGGACGTGATCCAAAAGAGCTGCCGTAAATGCGGTTCCTCTGTCTGTGATCACGACGGTTGGTGCACCATGCCTCAGTACAATATTTTCGATGAAAAACCTGGCCACCTCCGCTGCTGTACCTCTCTGAATAGCTTTTGTCTCGGCATAACGGGTCAGATAATCCGTCGCGACGAAAACCCAGCGGTTTCCTGCAGTGGAAATAGGAAGTGGGCCCAAAATGTCCAAGCCTATCTGGTAGAATGGAGCTGTTGGGACCTGCACGGGCTGCAGTAGGCCAGCTGGTTTAGTCGGTGGTGACTTGCGTCGCTGGCAGTCGAGACAGGTACGAACGTGGTGCTTCACGGCTGTGGTTAGTCTCGTCCAGTAATATCTTTGCTGTACTCTGGCCAACGTTCTCATGTAACCCAAATGGCCAGAGGTCACCTCGTTGTGGCATGCTTTGAGTATTTCGGTACGAAGGGCTGCTGGTATGACGAGCAGATAGGCGGATCCTGTCGACGAAAAGTTTCTTTTGTAAAGTACTCCGCCCCGTAAACAAAACGATGACAATACTTTTGCGAAAACTCTTGGCGCCTTCTGAGATCTGCCTTCCAAGTAGTTAATTAAGCCAAGCAACTCAGTGTCGTCACGTTGTTGCTGCGCAATGGCGCTCGTGTCGAGGACACCGAGAAATGCCGTTTCCTCCTCCTCGGGTAGGGTTGCCGACTCAATGGGTGAACGGGACAGACAGTCAGCGTCCATATGTCGCTTGCCTGACTAGTGCACGACCGTCATGTCAAACTCTTGCAGTTTTAGGCTCCAACGCGCTTTAGGCAGTTTTAGGCTCCAACGATCTTTTAGATTAGTTAACCAGCAAAGGGAGTGATGGTCACTAATAACTTTGAAGTGTCGGCCATACAAGTACGGGCGAAATTTCATTACTGCCCATACTACGGCGAGGCATTCTTTCTCTGTTGTTGAATAGTTAGCCTCTGCGCGTGTTAGCGTTTGGCTTGCGTAGGCGATCACTCTTTCTGTGTCCTCTCGCCGTTGCACAAGCACAGCCCCAAGACCTACATTGCTAGCGTCTGTGTGAAGCATCGTCGGGGCTTCTTCGTCGAAGTGGGCGAGCACAGGGGGCGTTTGGAGACGTTGACGCAGGTCATTAAAGGCAGCCTCCTGTTCTTCTTTCCACTCAAAGGCAACATCATCTCTTGTGAGACGAGTTAGTGGCGACGTGATGCGGGCGAAGTCTGCGATAAATCGGCGATAAATCGGCGATAATAGGCACAAAGGCCTAGGAAGCGTCTGACAGCCTTCTTATTGGAGGGTACTGGGAACTGTGCGATGGCGGCAATTTTTCCAGGATCGGGCCGAACGCCTGCGTTGCTGACGACGTGACCAAGAAACTGAAGTTCGTGAAAATAGAAATGGCACTTTTCTGGTTTCAATGTTAGGCCCGCGGACCGTATGGCACGTAAAACAACTTCCAGCCTTTTGAGATGCTCGTCAAAAGTGGCCGAAAACACTATAACGTCGTCCAGATAGACTAGGCACGTCTTCCACTTCAATCCCGAAAGTACCGTGTCCATAAGCCTTTGAAAAGTTGCGGGCGCCGAGCACAAACCGAAAGGCAAGACTTTAAATTCGTATAAACCATCTGGGGTCACAAAAGCGGTTTTCTCTTGGTCTCTTGGGTCTACCTCGATCTGCCAGTAACCACTCCTCAGGTCCATGGAAGAAAAGTAGCGAGCGTGCCGAAGTCTGTCAAGGGAGTCATCGATACGTGGGAGCGGGTACACATCTTTCTTGGTCACCCGATTCAGCTTCCTGTAGTCCACGCAAAAACGCAGGGTGCCGTCCTTTTTCTTTACTAGCCCTACAGGCGATGCCCAGGGGCTCTGCGACGGTTGAATGACGTCATCGGCAAGCATTTTCGCGACTTGTTGTTGTATGGCTTCGCGTTCCTTTGAAGCTACGCGATAAGGGTTCTAGTGGATAGGTCTCACCGTGTCCTCGGTGATTATTCGGTGCTTTGTCAAAGGTGTTCGACCAACTCGTGATGTCGTTGAAAAGCAGTCGCGGAATTCGGCTAGCAGCTGAAGAAGTCTCTGTCGCTCGTCCTTTGACAGAGTGGTGCCAACATCGAGAATGGGTTCTGGTTCTTGATAAGGCTCTTCGTCCAATACCGACAAACATAAACTGCCTCGCATTTCTACAATATTGTCGTACGAAGCGATAGCTGTGCCCTTCGGAAGGTGCCGGCGCTCAGCACTAAAGTTCGTCAGAAGTAAATTCGTGCGTCCACCAGTGAGACGGACGATACCTCGTGCGACCAAAATGCCATGACTAAATAGCAGCGAGCCAATTTGGTCAGCAATGCCTTCGCCATCAAACGCTTCGTCGCCTTCTACTGAAACAAGAGTACATGACCGGGGCGGGACGACCACATCATCATCAATTATACGTAAAGTGTTGCTTATTGCGTCTGAACAGTCAACTAAACCAGGGCTGTTGCGGAATGTAATTGAACGGTCCGGGATGTTGATGACGGCACCATATTCTCTTAAGAAGTCCATCCCTATGATCAAGTCCTTGCAACACGAGGTGAGGATGACGAACGTCGCCACGAAAGAAGAGCCACCGATGTCGAGTCTTGCTGTACACCTTCCGACAGGCATCAACAGCTGGCCGCCTGCTGTCCTCAGGTGAGGTCCCGTCCACGTAGTCTTCACTTTTTTAAAGGCGTACGGCAAGGTTTTCACTTATGATAGAAAAGTCGGCGCCGGTGTCAACTAAGGCTGTTACTTGCTGTCCGTCTACCGAAACGGTAAGATCTGTGGTCACAGTTTCGTCGGTGTTACAACTTCTCGGCTTTACGGCGTCCTGTGGTACAAGTAACGGGGGCTTTTTGGCTTTTTTTCGTCGCCTTGACGGCCTGCAACCTCACCCCCGGAGGTCGCCACCTTCAGTTTCCCCGGCGTGGACTTGGTGACCTCCTTCCACTGACGTCGGCTGTAGTTCGGTGGCGCGACGAAGGCGAATATGCCGGAGACGGAGAGCGTGGTCGACGTCCCAAACCTGGCTGGTAATCAGGCACACTGTCGTCATTATTGGCACGGCGGTTGTCAAAATGGGACTGAGACAAGGGGAGTCCTTGAGAATGAGTGTCCCGGCGTGGTGTGTAGCCATCGTTGGCGCGTCGATCGTCAGACCATTGCCGAAGAGGTCGAAACATATCTACGCTGTGCCAGCAATGGCGGGAAATGTGGCCCACACCTCCGCAAGTAAAACAAAGCGGGCGCCTATCTACAGTGCGCCAGGCGTCTGTTTTACGAAGCTGTGGACGCCGCAATGGCTCGTAATGTGGCAAATGCCGTGTCTCGTTGGGAGACGGCTCTTGGTACGGCGGCATTTCGTACGGCGGTACGACGGCAGGTCGTCGCGGTGTCTGTTCTTGTGGCGACCAAGGAACGGCTGTCGATGGCTGGCGGTACGACGGCGCAACGGGCGGCGGGCGGCGAAGCGCGGCTGCGTAGCTCATAGGTCGCTGATCGTCAGTAGGATCAGCTGTTGAAAACGCTTGGCGTATTTCTTCGCGGATGACTTCAGCGACAGACGCCGTGGGTGGTTCCGTGACTAGATTCCGGAACTTCAGCAGCTCTTTGCGAACAATCTCTCTTATCAAATCGCGCAACGAGCTTTGATGGTCAGATGCCGTAGCGGCGACTTGCATGTGGGCGCTGCTGGACAAGCGATCGTATTGTCGGCATCGTAGGTGAAGCGCCCGTTCGATTGCCGTAGCTTCTTTGATGAAGTCTGTCACGGTGCTTGGCGTGTTCCGCAAAAGTCCGGCGAACAGTTGCTCTTTAACGCCGCGCATGAGGTAGCGCAACTTTTTGACGTCGGTCATGTGCGGGTCAGCTTTACGGAAGAGACGGGCCATGTCCTCAGCGAACATTGCGACCGTTTCATTGGGTTTCTGAACCCGTAGCTCGAGTAAATGCTGCGCACGTTCGCGCCGGTCGACATCGGCAAATGTGTCAATCATCCCTCTTTTAAAGTCGCTTTATGATGACAAACTGCGTTCTCTGTTCTTGTACCAAGTTTTAGCGCTGTCGTCGAGATAAAAATAGGCGCGGGAAAGCCTTTGTTCAAGGGACCACTGGTTGGTGTTAGCGACACGTTCATAGCGATCAAGCCATTCTTCGACGTCTTCATGTGCTCCACCACCAAAGCGATCAGGCACCAGCGGTGAAAAAAAGGTTACCTGAGATGGGGTTGGCAAACTAGTGTCTCGTAGTAACTGTTGTGGATTGGCGGTGGCCATTGGTAGATCTGAGCGGTGCTTTGTAGAGTGTTCCTGTGAGAGAATGAACTCTGGAAGGAGGCCTCGCAAGCGACGGCTGAAGCGATGCACGGGAGTGTTGACAAGTGCTTCTGGGCTGGATGAACGGCTCCCCGTGGGAGTGTGGAGCATCAGGCGGGGTCGCGGGCCAGTACCTCCACCAGTGTCGCAGTACAACGCGAACAAAGCACAAGTACGCCTTGAGGCAGCGAAAGCAGCGTGTTCTCTTGTCTTGTCTTGTCTCCTAGGAGATTTTGGCTCATACCCACATGGGGGATTGGCCACACTGTACCTCTTGACAGATCATTTTTTATAACGCTTGCTAAAAAAATAAAGAGAAATTAGATAGAAACAATAATAATGTTCCTTTGAAAAAACGTGAAAAAATTGCAGAAGAATACGATAAACCAGAATATATAAAACAAATTAACAAGAATGAGGAAAGGGAAGAAAGAATTGGATATATCTGGCAGTACCACTAGCAGCGTATCCTTCCGGTTGCCTGAATGAATTTATGTAGCGCTGACAGAATAGCACTGTGGCCCACACCCAACTGACTGGCTCCAAACGATAATAGGGTGGATGTGTTGACTGGCAATCCGAGCATACCAATTGGTCTTTCAAGAATTATTCGGCGCAGTGAGGCGAAGCGGCGGCATGTGAGAAGAAAGTGATCTATTGTTTCCGGTTCATTGCAAACTACACATAGGTTAGTTAATGAAAATCCTGATTTGTTGAGATAAAAATTTAACAGAGGAACTCTACAGCGAAAGCTTGTGAGGGTCACCTCACATTGACGGGAAAGGCATTTTGCGGTGTTCCGTGTGAATTGCAAGTGCCGAAATTCTTCAGATTGTAGAAGCGACGTTTCCTTCATTTTTAAGATTAATAGGCGTTTGAATCGTTCGGCAGTAATAAAAGGAAACTGTGGAGCTACTAGCACCACCGGGAAATTTAAAGATGCCGAAGCGAGCGAATCCACAATTTCATTTAGTTCAATTCCAGCATGCCCGGGGACCCAAATAAACCGAACTTCTAATAGGCTATGCGGTACGAGAGACCAAAATATCCTGAGAAGAGGAGACTTCTTTGCGGACGTTAGATGTGTACATACAGACAAAGCATCCGAAATAATAATAGCTTTTGATTGCTGATAATTTAGTTTTCGAAGAGCCAATGTAATAGCCAGGAATTCTGCGAGATAAATTGGTGTGAAGTCAGGCAACCGGAGCGCAAAAGACCAATTAAGCTGATGAGAGAAAATACCTACTCCAGCCTTCTGAAGATTTTGCGTTGCGTCCGTCGAAATTACTACGTATTTAGGAAAATGACTTAGATGGTCTTGAAGGAGGCCCTCCAGAACATGCTTTGGAAGTAACTTGGCATTTTTTGGAAAAATATCATCGAAAATTAAGTCAACTGGCACCGAGCATTGGGTTTGGGGAGTTAAATGCCGGAGGGAAACGTGAAGATTTGATAACAGAGACTCGACGAAAATGACTTGGGGTCTTTGATAACGAGACCACGGGCGCTGAAAGAAAGAAACTGGATGTTTGATGAAAACTGTCTGAGAAGAGAAGAGGGGTGCATCGTAAAGTTTTAAAAATGTTTGCACAGTAAGCTGTCGAAATCTAGCATCAAGTGGAATGATTCTAGCTTCCAAATAAAGCACGCTATTCGCTACACACCTAGGTAGCCCGAGACACAGCCGCAGAGCTTGCCTTTCTAGCAATATAAGTGGTCTTAATTTGTACTCAGCACTTCCAGAAAACAGAACGCAGCCAAACTCCAGAATTGGGCGTACGTAAAGTTTGTATATCATAAGTAACGTATCCCTGCGCATCCCTGAATTCTTATTGCAAAACCGGCGGAGCAATCCTACGGCGCTTTCTGCTTTACGGGTGTTTGATTCTATTTGTTGCTGCCAATTTAAATTTTCCACGTAAACGATACCAAGATATTTTAGCGCTGTTACTTGTGGAATCGAATCATCTCGATAATGCAGTGAAAGAAATACGGGAACGGATAGAGGGAATACAAGCAGAGCACATTTACTAACATTAAGTGAAAAAGACAGCCCGCCAAGCCATACCTCAAGCTCACTCAAATATGACTGCAAGATTTGATATAAACTATTGATATCTCGGGATGACGAGAAAAAAGCAATATCATCGACGTAGACATAAAGAGGAACATTTTTATGAACGGGAATAGATGATAATAATATATTAAATAAAAGAGGTGACAGGGCTGATCCTTGCGGAACACCTCTTGTTTGCTTATATGAGGCAGAAGTAATTCCCTCGTGGCAACAAAAGAATTGTCTCTCAAAGAGAAACTCCTGAACCCAAGATATAATGTACTTGGGAACCTCACAGTCCACTAATCTTGAAATTAATGTACTGTATTCCACACTATCGTAGGCTTTTTCGATATCTAACGTGACTAATGCAGAAAGCTCACCAGATACTTTTGCAAGGCGAATTCGGCTTTCCAAATCAACATGAGCCGACCATATAGAGCACCCCTGTCTAAATCCTACTTGCCTTGGTGAAAGAATGTCCTGACGAGCGATGAATTCACTGAGCCTTCTATGAAGGATTCTTTCAATTATTTTAACTAGGTTTGAAGTAAGCGAAATTGGCCGAATGTTATCCAGGACATATCCGAGGCTTGGATTTTTTCGCAGCAACACAACTTTAGCAACTTTCCATGCGCTTGGAATCCATGTGTGCTGTAAGGAGCAGTTAACAATATTCAAAAGCTCCTCGGGATGGGAATTAAATATCAATTTAATCATAGAGTTTGTAATCTGATCTGGACCGGGAGCTGCTTGCTTTACAGTTAGTATGACATCTGCCAGTTCAGCCATAGTGACTTCCCGAAAGTCCGAGGTTGCGCTTTTGAATGTCACAGGTCTCAAGGATGACGAAGCGAAACGCGCTTCAAGTCCTTTCGCGATGCCCTCAAACAAATCTGTTGTCTCTTTAGGAGACAACACTACTGAATGCGAATATGCTGGTACCTTCGTCGATTTTTTGTTCCGTAGAAACCTGTACAGGGCAGATCTTTTATCGGGTTTTGATAAACGCGAATGTAAGTCAGAATTGTGTTTATCTTTAGCTATTGCAACTGTACGTTTAAACAGCGCTGCGTGGAATTTATAGTCAACCCAATTTTTCGGAGTATGGTTGTGGCGTAAACGTTTCCAAGTAGCCTTACGTCGCCTATACGCAAGCGTACAATCTTCATTCCACCAAGCTGAATTTGACGGTGTGCTGCCGTACTTAACAGAAAACTCTGCTGGCTGGATAGAGTCACTTAGACACGCTACGACTGTAGCAGCTCGTTGCTGTCCGACGCGTCCTCTCAATGACGAGAGCGCGGAGTTTAAAACAGTTTTATAAATTTTATAGTTGGTGAACCGTTGTTGCCGGATAGCAGAGGTAAGTTGTGGTAGCATTATTTCATAGGTAATTGGTACATGATCACTACTCGTCCCATTATCAAACGTTTCCCACGATGAAATCATAAACTGGCCACAAGAAAATGTTAGGTCTAATGTTGATGAGCTTATCCCGCGTAGAAAGGTAACTTGTCCAGAGTTATGGCAGCGAAAATTATTATCCTGCAACCAATTCCACAATCTTTTGCCACAGCCATCTGTTTTAAGCCCCCAAGAAGTGTGATGCGAGTTAAAATCCCCAGCCAATAAAATTGAATTTGACGAAGAATTCTTGATAACACAATCTAGGTGATCTGTGCGTCTTACTCCATTTGGAAAGTACGCATTAATCATTGTAATCCTGTTGGAGTTAGGTAACAAACAATCTATTCCTAACAATTCACAATCCGGACAAATATGTTCAAAAGTTACAGAAACATGATGACACATTTTTGAAGATATTAGAACCAATAATCCACCTCCTCTACCTGGCCGATCCAGTCTAAATGTTCGAAAATATTTCAGAGTAAATGTTTGGTTTATTGAAAGCCAAGACTCTTGAAGTAAAATTATATTAGGATTTGTTTGCTGTATGAGATAAATAAGATCTATGTAAGCGGAAGATACGGAGCGACAATTCCACTGAAGAACTTTTACAGGCGCTATGATGGGCTTAATATAGTTGACTCTACTGCAGAACGCAAAACGTCCTGCTCATTGTTGGTATCAGTAATAACTTTTTTTGGTTTTGACATTGGCAAATTGGTTGGAGACAATGGAGCATTGCGTCGTTTATGAGTGATATTTCCAAGCCTCATGTCACCAAACGACCCACTGGGCCCCAAAGGGGTCGGCGACTGAGTGCTGACGAGCGTTTCAGGGGTAACATCTTCTTGACGCCGATTATTTTGTTCATTGTCGAGGTGCTCAGCTTCACCCTGGACCGTGACAGTGTGTGCAGCGAAGGAGGGAATAAGGCTGTTTAACCTGGCGGCGAGCATCTCGGTCAGACCTTCAGCAAAGGTGTTGAAAAGCCGTTCCATAATCATCGGCATGGCCTTATCTATCGCTGCCGACACTGCGGAAGCGACCGTGGCTTCAATTGACCCACACTGGCGTGACGTAGCAGCAGCGTACCCCACTTCGCGCTCTTTAATGGAGGAAGTTGCCTCAGACCGAGAACAACGGCGTTTCTCCATTATATCTAGAATTTGTGTTTCACGTTCTCGAGCAGGGCAGCTATTGTCCGTGGCTGTGTGTGCTCCATCACATAGGCAACACCTGCAGTTGTCTTCCTGACAATTTGATTCGGCATGTGCCCCACCGCAATTCGCACATCTCAATGAGGACCTGCAAGCATTAGCGCTATGTCCAAATCGCCAGCAGTTACGGCATTGCAGTGGGCGAGGTGTCAATGCCTCTACACGGAATAGATAAGGCCAGGCCTTCAGCTCAGAGGGGCGTGTGAGACCAGCAAAGGTAACGATGACGCTTTCAGTAGGGACTCGCGTATCACCTACAGGTCTGGTGCATCTGTAGACAGATGTCACGCCAGCCGGAGAGACCATCTTTAAGAATGCTTCAGGACTAATGTTAGTTGGAACACCACGAACAATGCCCTTCACGCAAGCAAGATGAGGGGGGATAAAAGCGCGAACAGCAATGGACGCAAATCTCGTGGCGGCCAGTAAGTCTGTTAAGCATTGAATATTTGAAGATCTGCATAATATGCCAGTCTTGCCGAAACGCCTCACCTCCGAGATGTCCAGAAAATGACCGCTTATGTTGCGAAGTTCTTCTTGGAACACCTCCGTTTCACTCAACCGAATGGTTCCGCCATCAGTGGGCACAAGCGCGACAGGCAAACTGCTTACGCCGTTCTTGAAGAAACACTCCAGTGGTACCGATTCAGCAGGGCGACTGGCCGACCAGGGCGAGCCCTGGCCGGGGCCGGAGACCGGACTTGATGGCTCCTGAAAAATCAGCAAAAAGAAATTCTACCGCTAATAAAGAACCAAAGGTGAAGAGTGTGGCCAATCCCCTCCCACAGGCCGTGCAATAGAAAGCGCCAACTACTGCAGGAACGATCGCCTTCTTCGCTCAGGCTACCTCATCCGCTGCCTCCTCAGTGCCGAATCGGTACCTTGTTCCTCCATGGTCACTTCTTCTTCTTCTCAACAGCTGAGCCACAAGATCTTCTTCGTTCTCGCGTCAAGCCAGAGGCCCACTACCTGGTGTCCGCTAAATCCCCCCATCATCGTTTTTGTCCACATGTAGACACGGGTCAATATAAAGGGGCCCTGAAACACTTTTTTTAAGTAACCATGGAAGTAATCCGCTGGAAAAGCGTATTGCCTCACAAATTTAACGCCACAAAAATTTTAAGAATCTGCCCTGTACGGGCGGAGTTACAAAGATTTGTCACACGCTGCAATCGCATTCGCTCATCTCTCGTCCCAACGAAAGCGCTGGAAGCTAAGCGGGGAGGGATGGGAGGATCAAACAAAAAACATCACACGCGCCTCGTGACCTTGGGCACCTTTTTCTTTTTGAAAACGCGGGTTTTGTCAGTGCGATCGCGCGCGCACGCATGGACAAGTGACGGCCTCTCAAGGCGATCTCTGTCACAACCGAGTGCACCGTGTTCGAATAATCCAATGGCTGATAGATGGGCTTACTACGAGTGAATTTTGGGCTTATTCCGTGATTTGTTGAGGGAAGAGCAAGCAATTTTTAGCTGACTGATAATTTATAGTGAATTCTAGGCCGCATGCTGCGCTATAACATTTGGCTCGAGTGTTCTCGGGAGCCTTCACTACCGTTCGGCATCGTTTTCGACCATGCTCAAAATGTGTTGCAGGGCCCCTATAAATCCAGTCGTTTTTTTAAAGCCCTATGCAGGACGTCCCAGAAAAGAAGAAAAGAATGGCGTCCTTAGAACTGATAAAGCAATGTTTTATTGTTTCTGGACCTTCACAGAGGCGGCAGTTAATTGAAGATACAAATATGCCTTTGGTGTTTAACCGTGATTTTACAGGTATTGTTTCTGTATGAACTTCGTAAAAAATGTTTTATTTATTGGTGAAGTAGGCGATATGTTACACGTAATAGCACGTCATTACCAGACAATGGAATATATTGTGAGCGGTAAAGTGGAGCCGGAAATAGCTCATCCGATACAGCATAATATAAGTATTTTCTTTAGCTAGACAACATGAATTCATTGGAGAATCTGGCTGTCAGAAAACGAACTGATTTGTATACTTCACGCATGAAACCTTGCAGACAGGGAGGCGATGAAAAATTAGTAGATACCACTAATTTTGGTGAAACATCCGCGAAATTCAACTGAAAGAATGTTCGAAGCAGTGGATGATCGCAGTCAAGAAAATAGGAAAAGCACCACACCAATTGTCTAATAAAAAGGTGTACCAGCCGACGACCACCTGCGCAGACAGGTATAAAACATTGTCTCGCCTCATCGGTTCATAGGTTGATGACCAAATAAAGGTAGCAAATATGAGGTGAAACTTTCGAGCAACCAATTGTTTGCAGAATGTAGAGTATTATTTTTTTTTGCCAGAAACAGGTTGCATACTTCAGCTCTGCCAAAGATAGAGAGGTTATGAGGAATAAACGTTTGGGCTTGGCGCTTTAGGGTGGGTACACGTTCTTTCCAATAATGGACACTTGATCGATATGCATTTAATGGAACGCCTTGGTATTTTGGCGGAACACAAGACCATGAAAATGGGTTGATTTACAGGTCCATTTCGATTTCATGCAATTTCAACCGGACTGGTATACTGGGTTCATGAAGTGTGCCGCTAAAATACCCCTTTAGACTTGCTGGTTACGAACACCGGCGGCGGCGGATAACTACGGCGATGCGCGTGACTCGCGTTCTGATCTCATAACAGCTTTCGCTGTAAAAACACGCTCACAACACGGTTTTACTCATTTACTGCAAGGCTTTATCAGAAAAACCGACGGAAGCAAGGAATCGGCGCCGTGGGTTGGGACAGACGAGCCGCTCCTACATTGTGCGAAGCGAGAAAGAAGGGTGTTGCGAGCTGGCGGAGGAGACAGCAGCTGCTGCGGCTGAGGGAGAGTGACGTCACCGCGCAGTTGTGACTTGACATACTTGGAATTGTTCCAGCCATACAGTTTCCGACAATTAACTAGAGGAGACCCTGGTGCTGCGATTGTTCAGTGACCATGAGTATGACATGGGTGCTTGCGGGCTGCGAACGCCCTCGTGGCTTGGTTTATCGATGTATTTTGGTTTGTTTTTTTTTTTTCGAAGGAAAGAACAAACCGTTCTTCACTTCATGACCCGATTTGAAGTGGAAAGCCTAAAAAAACTAAGGTGGTGAAACGTAACTGCCGAACATTTGCAATCGCTGTTTCGTGACAAAGCAGCTTCAAGCCACGTGAAGCCTGAATGAATGTAAACTATAAAGACTAGGCGAACCCATGTCATACCCATAATTCCCATGCTCGCTAAAGCGCTCTGCGTTGCAGCTCCCATAGACATGTCTATGGGAGCTGCAACTGTGGCGCTAGTGCATTAGCGCCACAGTTTCCTCTTGTGTATATTCAGTAAATTCTGTGGTTCCAGCAACTGCGACGAGGGTAGCACAGTGTGGCGCGTTCGCACGGAAACACGGAAGGACAGTGTTATGCAGGCTAAACAAACAGCTGCTTCACATTTCAAAAAAAAATTCATTGAAGACAAACGGAGAAAGAAAACTGTTTAGGCGTGTTAAATCACGCTGCGAGCCTGAAAACTATGCAGACAGCTCAAACTTCATTTCGGCAAGTGGTGCGTTCACTTTGAGTGCATAGAGTGTTAATATACAGACTTCATATTAACTATATGTTTGAGTGGTATTATTCACTTTGAGTGCATAGAGTGTTAATATACAGACTTTATATTAACTCCATGTTTGAGTGGCATTGTTAGCGCTCGTTTGTCATCTGTGAAAGCAAAGACACGGGTGGCGCACTATATGGAGAAGAATATGCGCACCCCATAAAGCAGGACGCAGCTCCTGTAAACAATTATAATGTCCGAAAACCATGATATGATAATGAGAAAAGCCGTAGTGGGGGGGGGGGGTACGGAAATTTGACCACCTGAGGTTCTTTGAGTGCACCTAAATCGAAGCACACGGGCCTCATGCAATTTCAGCTCCATTGAAATTGCGGCTGGGATTCAATCCCGTGACTCGCGGTTTAGAAGGCGAGCATAACCCCTAGACCACGAGCTACTGTGAAGTATTAGGCTGGAGTACATGTTGGATAGTTTTTTTCAAGCTCTCAACTTGCGCATACGAGCCAGCGATCTGGTGCCGACTTGGTTTGATCGCTATTGATTGATTGATATGTGGGGTGTAACGTCAGAAAACCACCATATGATTACGAGAGATGCCGTAGTGGAGGGCACCAGAAATTTCAACCATCTGAGGTTCTTTAAGGTGCACCTAAATCTGATTACACGAATATACAGCATTTTCGCTTCCATCGAAATTGCAGCCGCCGCAGCCGGGATTCAATCCGGCGACCTGCGGGTCAGCAGCCGAGTACCTTAGCCACGAGACCACCGTGGTGGAGCTGTTTGATCGCTATCGAAGTGTGCCTTGACACATGCATACCTTAGTCATGCGCTTGCGAGGGTAGATTTCTTCGAATGCATTGTGCCACATAGTCGAGCGCATTCGCTGGACTATGCGTGTAATGCGAACGATGTTAGCAGCACCCTCTGCAGAACTCGTGCAGTTCCGACGAATTTCTGTGGTTACGTATTTTCACAGCAACTACCAGAACCTGTCGAGTCTTCCCTGTCAGCCGAAAAATATTGTCTTCAAAGTGACTCACTTTGGAGTTGAAAATTGGACTTAGACAATGACTAACACTAATGCCTGTTGCGCTGAAGTCCGCCGAGCTCATGGGTGCCTGATAAAGTTCGAGCAACATTGAACACCATCTAACGCGATTTCAAACATTCTTGCTAATGTATTAAGCCTTCACGGTTACCTAAAGAAATAAATTAGTCATGCTTGCCTTTGCGTTTTGAAGCAATTTAATATTTTGTCGATAGCAGCTGCATACGCCGCCAGTTCGCTCGCGCTTCGTCGTCTGCTACGTGAAGCTTGTTGCTGCAGTAGCGTCACCTGGACTAAAAGTCGGTTATGCGTCGTTTCCAGAGCATGGAGTTCCTTAACTCTGTTTATTAAAGTATACCTTTTGACATGAAAATAAGGGTCTTTATTATTATGACAGCAACCGTTTACATAACTTCCTACGCTATTCCCACGACTAAATATTCCGACGCTGACGACGCGCACGTGTTTTTAAAGTCTGTGTGCGAGAGAACACCTACCACTTTGGGTGTGCTGTTGTTCCAGTGTGCCGGCCTGTTTGTCGTTGATTGTAATTGCTGGTTCTTAGCAGGAAATGGGGAAAAAGTCAAAGGTGCCTAAGAAGAAGCATGACGGGAAACCGCGCAAGAAGAAGCAGGCTGCGGAGGTGAGAGGCACGATGTAAAGTATGCAATCGCTGGAAAGAGTATTTGGCTGATTCGTTCACTTTTTTCTTTTAATGGCTGATAGTCATGTCATCGTGGCGGTAACGTAACTAGTTTGACGTGTATGTTCACGTCTAGAAAAGGAATACGGTGATTTACGTGTTGTGTCGCTATACTGTACGCAGGCTGTGCAATCGTTTCTCGAGGACGAGTCGGAAGAGGAGGACTTCGACACCATGAAGTTGGACGCGGCGGCGGCTGCGAACAAGAAGAAATCGGGTGGCTTCCAAGCCATGGGTAAGCAGTGCACGCACTCACGGAGCCATTGTTGGTCTTGTGTGTGTGTGCCTGGCTTGTTCGTTATAGAAAAAGAAAGGAAAAAAGTCAGTCTTTCAGTTCAAACATCATTGGCCCTGTTAATACCCCCGCGATCAGTTCGCCGCGTATGTACTCGGCTGCTGACCCGCAGGTCGCGGGTTCAAATCCCGGCTGCGGCGGCTGCATTTCCGATGGAGGCGGAAATGTTGTAGGCCCGTGTGCTCAGATTTGGGTGCACGTTAAAGAACCCCAGGTGGTCAAAATTTCCGGAGCCCTCCACTACTGCGTCTCTCATAATCATATGGTGGTTTTGAGACGTTAAACCTCACAAATCAATCAAATCAGTTCGCCGCGTAGTAATTAGGTACACTTTTGTAACCGTACGCTGCTCGATCTACTGCCTATTCTTGATGTAACAGCGTATTAAACATTTGTTGCATTCGCAGCGTACTTGTGGCTACCTGTGCGAAGTGATAAGCACATCATTATTACCAAGTCCCTTTCGAAACTCCACTGGTATCGAACTTCATGCAGTTTGTCCCAAGTTTTGACGCAAAGATTTAGTGTTTCTTTAGAGGTAGCAGCTACACTTCCAAATATATAGATACTTGATGGTCATCGTGCATTCGTTTGAATCAGCCTATATTCCTTTACAAAGTACGGTCATCTCAACACCTTTCTGGTAGTGTTGTGCCAAATGCTACACCAAATGAACATCACACATGTTGACCAAATATTCGTCATTTCTATCTGGTCGCAGGCCTCAGCCATGCCATTCTAAAAGGCATCTTGAAGCGCGGATATAAGCAACCAACTCCCATACAACGCAAGGTAAGGCTGCCTAGGAAGGAATGCTGCATTGTATTGAGTTGTACACTTTTCAAAATGAATTCCTGCCACTTGTCTCTCCATCGCAATGTGTTTTACTGCACATATGTGGATGATGTACAGGTTGGTTTTAGATTGTGCAACCTTTTCATGTGTGAATGTCAGGTTCAGCTAGGTTCGAGCAAGATCTCTCTATGGGCAGAAGAAAATAGGTTTAAGCTGAACGCACAAAAGAGCACTTGCGTCTTGTTCTGCCAAACGAGGGGCCTCTAAAGTCTGAGCATTAGCTTCTGGGCCTAATATTAGACACACAAAACTAGCCTTCATACCATACACCTAGTATTTAAGAAATAGGTGCTTGAAAACGATGATATTTCTGCAAGTGTTGTCACGCACTAGTTATAAGATATGTCACTAACCGTCATACCATTCAGCAAGTAACTAAGAAACAGGTATTCAAAAAGCATGTATATTGTGAAAGTGGCAATGTCATAACCATTATGGACAAGATAGTTGATGTTGAGAAGGAGTTTTACAGAAAGCTGTACAGGACCCGGAACAACCAGGATGATATAGTAAAGAGCAATAATAGCCCAGAGGAATTCGACATAGCACTCAGCTGCTGACCCGCAGGTCGCGGGATCGAATCCCAGCTGCGGCGACTGCATTTCCCATGGAGACGGAAATGTTGTAGGCCCGTGTGCTCAGATTTGGGTGCACGTTAAAGAACCCCAGGTGGTCGAAATTTCCGGAGCCCTCCACTATGGCGTCTCTCATAATCATATGGTGGTTTTGGGACGTTAAACCCCACATATCAATCAATCAGGAATTCGACTTCCTACCAGTAACGACAAGGGAAGTAAAGAAAACCCAAGAAGGAATGCAAAGAAGCAAAGCCACTGGTGTGAATAAGGTAACAACGACCCTCTTGAAGGTTGGTAGAGAAATTGTGTTAGAAAAACTGGCCACCTTATATACGAAGTGTCTCTTGACGGCAAGGGTAGCAAAATATTGTAAGAACGCCAACGTCATCTTAGTCCATAAGAAAGGAGACATTGAGGACTTGAAAAATTACAGGCCGATCAGCTTAATGTCCATTCTCTATAAACTATTTACAACAATGATAGCAAATACAATTAGGGCGACATTAGAGTTCAATCAAGCAAAGGACAAAGCAAAATTTTGTACCGGCTACTCCAGAATCGACCATATTCGTACTGTCAATCGGGTAATGGAGAAATGTGCAGAATACAACTAACCCCTATACATAGCTTTCATAAATTACGAGAAGGAGTTTAGCTCAGTCGAGACATTAGTAGTAATGCAGGCACTATGGGACCAGGGCACCGACGAACCCTACATAAGCATACTGCAAGAAATCTGCTGTGGATCCACAGCCACCGTAGTTCTCTGTAAGGTAAGCAACAAAATACCAATAAAGAAGAGTGTAAAGCAGGGAGACACGATCTGTCCAGCGATATTCACCGTGTGTTTACAGGAAGTTTTCAGGGCCTTAGATTGGGAAGAGTGAGAAATAAAAGTTTATGGAGAGTATCTTAGTAACCTGCGATTCACTGATGACATTGCCTTGATGAGTAACTCAGGGGATGAATTACAGCTTATGATTACTGAACTGGACACAGAAAGCAGGACAGCTGGATTGAAAATTAGTATGCACAAAACTAAAGTAATGTGCACCACTTAATAAAGCTTATGGTGCAAAAAAAAAAAAAAAAAAAAAAAAACAAGAGACAGACAAGCGCTTGTCCATCTCTCGTGATTTTTTTTTTTTTCGTGCCATAAGCTTCGTTAAGAATGAACTAATTCACCCAACAAGTCACTCTGCTGTGATGTGCAATAGTCTCCTAAGGAAACAGCACTTTGCGATAGGTGGAGAGAGGTTGGAAGTTGTAAAGAAATTTGTCTACTTAGAATAGGTAGTAACCGCAGAGCCGAACCATGTGAGTGAAATAAATAGAAAAAAAATGATGAACTATCTTCCCGAAGGAAACCATGATGGGATACGAAGCAGGAGCGGTGCGCACGCCGTTGACCCTGCTGAAATGACACGGGTGCTGGAAGAACAGTTTGAAGCGTAACTCTGTGTAGCTTTTACTCGAGGAAACGTTTCTTTGAAATGCAAAGGTACAGGAGGCGGATTGAGTTTCGTGTAAGTTTCAACGCAGATAAACGAGTCGAAAGAGTGTTTTCACTCGACATGCATTCGATTGTTGCACGCGGTTGAGACAGCGAAGAGAGAGAAAAGTGTTACGAGTGGGCAGAAGAGCAACACCACCTAGGTGTATTAGAGGAGCCGGCAGCTGCTGTGGGTGAGAGAGAGTGACATCAACGCCCAGCTGCGACTTGACCTACTTGGCATCATTCCAACAACTGCAGCGGAAGGAATGCATTGTGGCGCGTTGGCACGGTGACACAGATGGACAGTGTTACAAGGGCTAGTCAAGAGCTGCTTCACATTTAAAGGATGGGGTGGATCACATTCTGCACTAGCCCCTTAGAAAGGCTGAATGTAGAATCAAATGAGTGGTTGCTCCACCTCCAGACATGTTACATGTCCTTTGTATACTATCTCAAGGTGAACGCATAGAAGGAATATCCCTCTCACTTCACAATCAATGATTTGTCCAGTTCTGCTGTGTTCCTCAACTGTCCTTTGCTGTGACAGCCCTACTCACTTCGTGTGAGGGGCCTCTTTAAAAAAATGGGCATGCCGCTTCTAGAACACTGTTTGGCGGCTCCTGCAGCATGTCCACCAATGTGGCAGTGGCAGGTTATAGACTGCTATATATCATTCGTGGAAGTTACTAAACACGCACTTACTGCACATATCCTCACTCATCTTCTCGAACTACAACACAAATACACTTGCCCAGAATTGATGCTTCCAAGTCTCATAGTAGTGTGTCCTATGTAGCTGTTAACCCAACTTTTTCGGATTGCGCTATTCTGCACTCCCAAACCAGCGTCCTCACCACAGAAGCTCATGCGATATCTGTGGCTGTTAAGCATATTAAGAAATTGCAAATACAATGGGCGGTTATGTTCACCGATTCTCATAGTCATAAATTCTTTGAAAACTGAAAAAACAACAACATGAAAATGCTGTTTTTATGTTGCTTTAATTTTTTTTATGCACGATCTACCCTCTCAAACAACATGTAGTGTGCTGGGTGCCGGGGCACCGCGACATCAGTGGAAACCTGTTGGATGACCAATTAGCTGCATCCGCCCAAGACAACGCTGCTGCCAATACATTCATAACTGTTCCTGCACTTGACCTGAAGCCTTTTCTTTGACAAAAGCTCACGGCATGTTGCTGCATCTATGAGATAGGCAAATGCAAAACAAATATGTTATCAAACTGAAACTTGAAAATGATTCACCAGTAACCAGATCATGCTACAGACATAACACTTACCATGCTACAAATAGGACACACACAGCACACATGCATATTTGCTGTCTGGCAGTGACCAACCTGTTTGTGAGAGATGTAGAGAACAACCTACGGTTCTACATTCTCTTCTAGTGCAACGAGTTCAATTCTCTTAGAAAAAAAGCAAATTTGATTACCCTACTGACAGCAGCTTACACTGCATCCTTTCATGTTAATCTGTAGGGATGCACTTTTTATACTCAAATCATTGTTCACCTCTTTAAAAAATGTACATAGCTCTCATCCAATATTTCGAGGTGATCTGTAGCACAACCTCTATGCAGTGGTTGTAGCTGTGGTGGCCACATTAAAGGCAACACCTGCCTCGTGGCCCTTGGGCTTGAAGGGGCCCTCTAAGATTTTTTACGGCTTCATAGTTTTAGATGTTTTTCTTGCTGGTTGCATACACTGACGGCTTAAGAGATAAGTGCCGCAAGAATGGCAGTGACAGAGGCATGCAGCGCAAAGTTATTCAGCGTAGAGATATCAAAATACAATGAAATGGATGCTTACCCTCAACTCGATTTTCGCGGGCTCACCTTACGGTGTTTTCCTTGCCCTCTGACATCAGAAGGGTACCCAATGAAATGAACTGAAAGCCCTACCATACAGGAAGCTCGCATGACATATTGCCTGTTACGTCCAGCGTATTAAGGATGCCGTTGCAATGGTAACAAACAATGTGGTACTTGAAGAGGGAACGACACGGTCGGAACGAGCCAGCTTGCCAATGCTTCTATAATGTTTTCTAGCTTTACTGATCTTTCTTTTTGCAATTACGTATATATATCAATGCGCTTAAATTTTTTTTAGTTTCTCAAACAACAGCGTTGCCGGCGCGTTTCCTCCAGCACATGGCGTTTGGCACATTTTTTTACCAGATTTGCAGTTTTCAAGCTGGAAAAGTCAGAGAGCTTTATTCTTGGTCGCTTTGAGTGAAAAATTATACTAATGAGAAAAGAAATCCAATAGTAATTCTTATTTTGATGCAATTCCACGATCACATTTAACGTTACATTATCCATTCATATGGCTACAATCTTGCGGCGTCATTTTTGCTCGCAGTAGTTCTGGCGAGTGCCACTACGAGTTACGCAGCCGGCACCGATGTTTTTAAGTGTTAGACAGCCCCTTTAAGGGCATGCATTGATGAGGCATTCGTGCTGATGCCATATCCGCCACCATGGTTTTATTACCATGAACACTACCATTTATTCTCGCTACACACATTTCATATCACCCCATGATCTTCGAATTTCCGGTGCCCATTCAGTCATGTTACATTACCATAGCTCACATTCTTTACATACCATCGTAAATCACAGTCTATTGTAATGCCGTTGTCACTTTTTACGGCACTTATTACCAAAGTGTGGCCCTTGCACCATTAAAACCCGCATATCATCATCTCAAGGCTGCCTGGGGTCATGGTGGTAAGAATCTTGTCAACAAGGCAGTTACAAACAACATAATGTTAAACTGTCAGTGATCCAAGAGCTATTAAGTAATTGATGTTTCGGGAGCCAGAATTTCGCCTTGTCTACCTCTGCTTTCCTCAATATATGCTGTGTGCAGGCCATACCCGTGGTGCTGGAAGGTCGAGACGTGGTGGCCATGGCACGCACGGGCAGTGGCAAGACAGCTGCTTTTCTTGTACCCATCCTGGAGCGACTGGGAGGCCGTTCACCTCACACGGGACCACGTGCCCTCATACTGTCGCCTACACGCGAACTCGCTCTTCAAACACACAAGTTCGCCAAAGAGGTGCGGCTAGTGTTTCTTCCCATCAGTTTGCCGTTGTGTTCGCACTGTATTTCTTGTGCACCACTAACACTAGGTGATTGCCTCCGGTTACCACACCTGTAGCTTTGAGAATCCAAGGACGGGGCAGTTGTGAACCTATTAATTGTAAAAGGTTCCTATCTTGTAAATTTATGCAGTGCAGCCACCTTAGTGTGGAGTAATAGCACAGCAGTCTCGATTGCATAAATCCTGCATTACCCTCCCCATTGCATAGCTTAGGGGTGAACCGCAGCTGCTCCTTGATCATGCATTACTCATGCCCTTTTCTTTCACTTTGGTGTCTAGTGGCCGGGAAACATGCACGACGGTAGTTTAGCAATGTGGTGAGTGTTTGCTTTAAAAGATTACATATTATTCAGCTCTTGGCCAGCACTCTTTTATACCTCTGTCTACATGCCATAACTATGGTTATCTATATCTGTATCAGGCCTCTGCAGGTATGTTAAACTTCACATGTCAGCATACGTACGTCACCTCTGTGACTTCAGTGGCCTCATTGTCTCTTTCAACAGTTCTGGGGGACATCAGATATAGTAAAGGAAGCACCTTCCACATAAAATAGTAGTAGCGCAAATGGAAGTGTTTAAATAGACTCCTGTTAAATGTCGTTTGAAAGGCCCAGAAATTATGTTCTGTTTAGCAAGAGTTTCACTGAGAGGTGAACAAGGGTTACTGAGGGCAAACAAGTTCAAGTACAAATCCAATCATATTAAGAATAGTTCTTATTAAGCGGTAATTCTGTTCGAACAATTTTCATTTACTGGTGAATTTCATTTAGGAGGAGGAAATAAAACCTTATTTGACCGAGGGATTCAGGCACGTACGTCTCAGGATTCCTGCATGACCCCACTGTGCTATGCCTTCATGTAATGTCATGACGTGGATGGCCCAGTCGGTGGCAATCTTCAACTTGGCTGTATCCTTCGTGCGCAGCACGGTCTCCGTTTACTCTCATGCGGTCAGTGGCTCTGGGCCCCGCAACGAAGGGTCCGCCGAGCATTCGAGGAGGATGTAAGGGTACTGTGTATTGAGCACAGGACGGGTTGTATTGAACGGGTTGTTCGACTCCGATTCTGCCACTGCCCGGTTGATGAAACCTTGAGCTCATTGGTGGCTTCGTTGCCGGGATTGCCAGAGTGCACAGGCACCCGTATCAGCTCCACATGGCGGGCCGTGTTTTTGGTGGGCAAGCCAAAAGCGGTCTCGTAAACTCGTCCTCGCGCAAAATTTAGAATTGCAGTTTTCGAGTTTGAAAGGATGTGTCGGGCATCAGTGTGTATTAGGGCAAGCGTGATCGCCGTTTTCTCCGAGAGTTCCGGGTTGGATGTTGGGGGTAGGCTGGGACTTGCAATAAGCTGGAGTGTGCGATCAATGACTGCAACTCCCGCCTTGGTGCCCACACAAGCTGCATCCACCCATACGGCATCTTCTTCAGAATTGTAGTACTTGTGGAGAGCTTTTGCACGGGCCTTTCTGGGGGCCGAATGGTATACAACGAGGAGAGATTTTCATCTACTGATAGTCCCCTGTAATTTGTTTGCCCAATTGTAGACCACACACTTTAATGATTATTGTGTGCCTAAAAATCAGCTGCACTATACGTAAGGAGGAAACCGTGTTCCCAGTACTGACAGACACATAGTGTTGGAGCCTCTACCGTTACTTGATGACAACTGAGATGAGTTTCCACATATGTTAGTGGCAGTGATGTAGTGCTTTCATGACAAAGGCCAATCAAAACTTAAGGTAATTTACTGACCGAGGTAGCTGCAATACTGCCACACCACACATTTCTAATTAGAATAGTTATAATCCACAAAAAACGTATTTCCAATTATAATGGTGTAAATTTTTTAAAACTGGACAACAATACAACAAATCTGGTCTTCTGAAGTCTGCAAAGCTTATGGTCGTTCATTAAAGGAAGAAATTCTCAGGGTGTTTTTGTATCACAAAGCTTCAACATAAACCCGTGCGAGTTTCTCAGAAAGAAAGCTTTCCAGTTTTTGCAGAACTTGCCATGTTCTGTGTCCCTACAATCCGAGTTCACCTTCACTCTGTGATCTGCCGTGCTGGTTAGCTCGGACAAAAGACTGACCATCCTGGAAAGGCATTGTTGCAGGTCCTGAACTCAAAACCAGGACTTGTCAACTTATAAGCTTTTTTGCTTTTGAGAAGTGCATTTTTCGGTTTCATTTGTAGCCCTTTACCGGAAATTTGTGGGTTTAAAAAGCAGTGGTATTTTTGAAAGATTTTTTCCTTGTACCTTCACTTAGTCCAACCTGCCACTAGTTCGACCAATTTACTCGTCATATTCAAGTGTCATGGAAGTCAACTAACTGTACTGGAACAAAAGGCATTTTTGTGTAGTTGTACACAACTGTGTATGTGGTAGCAGCGTATGATCATTTTCGCAGCTGGGAAAATTCACGGACCTCCGGTCAACTGTTATCCTGGGTGGCGACAGCATAGAGGACCAGTTTGAGGCCATTCATGAGAACCCCGACCTGCTCATAGCCACGCCTGGTCGCTTCTTGCACGTCGTCATGGAGATGAATCTTCGACTCAACTCTGTCAAATATGTCGTTTTTGACGAGGCCGACAGGTGTGACCATTTTTCCTCCTTTTTAGCAGTGGTTGAAAAGCAATGGTTGTCTCTCAAAATGAACTAGTCCAGTACTGGCTCAATCGAGTGAATGTCTCTAGTTGCTGTATTGAGGGGTTCAGAACCAGACCAGAAGATATGCACACTGCAGTTAGTATGTCAGTGCTTGAGGTTATATCATATCTACACGCATAATTTGCGCACCCCCTAATACCTTGCCAGCGTTCTGAAAAAAAAATTATGTACTCGCATATTTTGTGCTCCCTGACCCGCCCGAGCCAGCTCGCTGGCACGCACACCTTTGGACATTTCGATGCTTCGACCGGGTGCACGCCTTGCCGAGCAGACGAGCGCAGTCAAACAGGCTGCAAGTGCAAAGTTCCTTCTTCCGAGGACTTCTCTTAAACTAGGGTTCCTAGAATACGGCACCCGAACACTCGTTTGGCTCCCCGTATCTCCCAATCTCTACCACCGCGCGGACATCTTTCTGCACCGAAGGCGTGCGAGGGTCTGTCGCACCAACTGTTCCTCTCGTTCTCTGCGTCCGCACTGTAACGCATGCTTAGTGGATTTCAGAAATTTAGGTTTCGCCATCTGGCCGACGCGTTTTCATGCTTCCCTTGCGATGTGCTACAGTAATTATATACAAGCAAAATTGAAGCTTGCTGTCGTAATTTTCGCCGAAGTAAACGGGAAGCGTGCCACTGCAAAGCACTTCCAGGGAACGTAGTCCAATGTGACGACCAGCGCCATCGGTATGCAAGAAAGCAAAAGGGTGCGGGCTTGCTAATGCAAGTTTCCTGCCATTGAAGAAGGTCTTCTCAATTATTTGCGGATGCTTAGTTCTTCCGGTATTCGTGATAGATAATGTCTACGGCAGTGACCATATGCCTGCTCTCATAAAATTAATACAAACCCTCCCCACCACTCAATCCCGACCACCGCATTGGAAACTACATCTGGCAGACTGGCCACTGTTCACTGAAAAAGCTGCCCTAGAAAAAGAGATGCTTGATGGCCTAAGCATAGAGGAAATGAACGAGACAGTCACCGCCTGCATACTTGCGGCAGCCGAACAAACTATACCACAATCCTCCAGCATTATAAAGAAAAAACTTAAACCCGGGTGGACAAAAGAGTGCACACAAGCTAAAAAAATGCAAAACAAGGAGTGGGGCGTTTTTCGTAAATATCCTACAGGAGAGAACCTCCTAGCATTTAAAAAGGCGAGAGCAAAGGCAAGATTTATTCGCAGGCAGGCTGAAAAACTCTCGTGGAAAAAGTACATTTCATCCATTAACAGTTCCATCACATCTAAAAGAATGTGGGATCAGGTGCACAAGTTTACCGGCAACTACAGTTCATATACCATCCCCATTCTCTCAACCCCTGGCATCCAGACAACTTTAGGCGAACAGGCAGACCTACTAGCGCAGCACTTTTGCGCTATTTCGAGCTCAGCAAACTATTCGGCAGCTTTCCTAAAACATAAACAATTTACAGAAAAACAAAAGCTTCCAATTACAGGTTATCACGACAGATCATACAACTTCCCCTTAACCCTGCAGGAAATTAACAGAGTGCTTTCTCAAGGTAAAAAAACAGCACCTGGCTCAGACAAAATACATTACCAAATGCTCGCCCATTTGTCCCAAGAAGCGGTGAAGGCATTGCTGCACTTCTTTAACGCTATTTGGATCACTGGCAGAATGCCAACAGAGTGGAAAAAAGCCATTATAATTCCATTTCTCAAAGCCGGAAAAAACCCTACATTACAAACAAGCTACAGGCCCATAGCACTTACAAGTTGTATGGCGAAATCCTACGAAAGCGTTATTAATATTAGCCTAACATACATCCCAGAAACCGATAACTTGATAGATGTCCATCAATGTGGTTACAAGAAAGGATGTTCCACCACCGATCACCTCGTTCGCCTTGAACATACAGTACGAGAAGCTTTCCTGTACAAGCAGCACTGCTTAGCAGTATTTTTCGATCTTGAAAAGGCATATGACACAACGTGGAAGTACGGTATCTTACGAGACCTGGGAGATCTTGGAATTCGCGGAAGGATGCTCAACTGCTTGTCCGACTTCCTATCGAACCGAACTTTTCAGGTTCGTTTGGGCACCACACTTTCAGGAACTTTTACTCAAGAGAACGGTGTGCCTCAGGGCTGTGTCTTAAGCACAACTCTCTTTGTCGTCAAAGTGAACTCTGTGAACTAGGTCATATCATCTACTCTTATGCACTCACTATATGTGGATGATCTCCAAATAGCGTGCCGGTCATCTAACATGGCGACGTGCGAGCGACAGATTCAAATAGCACTAAACAAGCTAACACAATGGGCTAACAAAAACGGCTTCCGGTTTTCTGAGGAAAAGACGGTTGCTGTAGCGTTCTCCCAGAAACGAGGCTTACAACCAGACCCCGTACTCAAAATAAACGAAACAGTATTGCCAATAAAACAAGAACAGAAGTTTCTGGGGGTCGTATTTGATAAGAAGCCCAATTTTCTTTCACACATTAATAATCTCAAGGTGAAATCCAACAGCGCCCTCAATGTCCTCAAAGTCTTGTCCCGAAAGCACTGGGGTTCCGACCGTAAGTGCCTCCTGCTCATCTACCGCTCTTTAGTACGCAGCAAATTAGACTATGGTAGTATAATCTACGGTTCAGCAAGAGACTCGTACCTTAAGCGCCTAGACCCTGTCCATAACAAAGGGTTACGCCTCGCAACAGTGCCTATCAAACCTCACCTATTTCGAGCTTATATGCCGAAAGTAACGAACCATCCTTAGAATATAGGAGAACGAAACTAATGCTCACGTATGTCTTTAGAGTTCGTTCTTCACCAGATCATATATGCCACAGTATTGTCACACGCTGCGACCTACGACAACACTACGCCAACAAACCAAACGTAATTAAGCCACTAATACTAAGATTTGAAGAAAAATTTCACACCCTAAATGTTCCTATTGAAGCACTCTCCATCGCCAGAAGGCCACCCAGTTTGGCCCCATGGAGTGATTTCTCCAAATTCTTAGATTTTTCACTCACACATATAAAAAAACAAAACACCCCACGTAAACGTATACTACAAGAATTCCTTACATTACAACAAACGTACAACACTTACGAAGAATTTTATACTGATGGTTCGAAGACATCTGCTTATGTCGGAAGCAGCGTGGTAGGAGCAACACACGAGCAAATAACTAGACTACCGCAGTTCGTATCCATCTACACCGCTGAGTGCTATGCGTTATGGATGGCAGTACGATACATTATAAGCTTAAAACATAAAAAACTGTAATATTTACAGACTCGTTAAGCACGCTGAAAAGTCTCAATTATAAATCTCAGCATGAGCCATTCGTAGGCGATATTTTAAACATGCTATCCCACACACCTGACCACACCATACGCCTCTGTTGGGTCCCGAGCCATGTCGGGATCCCAGGCAATGAAAGGGCAGACCAACTAGCTGCAACAGCAAAAGAAATGTGCAGGTCAAAAACCAACATACCTGCCAGAGATGGGATTCAAGCTGTTCGACGGGCCACCACTTTTCACTGGCAGCAGGAATGGAAATTACAACAAAACAACAAACTTCACCTAATTAAACCTGTTCTTGGTGAATGGAAGACCTGTCTTCATCAAGCGCGTTTTATCGAAGTAGTTATATGTCGACTACGAATAGGTCATACGCACATCACACATAACTATCTATTGGCAGGCGAAGAAGCCCCAACATGCGACAAGTGTCAGGAGCAACTAACTGTAATGCACATTTTAATAGCTTGCCCACATATGGAAACATGAAGAGAAAAACATTTCCGTATGTTTTACAGGTTAGATATTCCCTTTCATCCAATGCTACTCTTGGGCGATGACGCCCTACCGTATTTACACGATTGTAAGACGACCCTTTTTTTCAAATTTGACAATCCAATGTTGGGGGGTCGTCTTAGAATCGAAATCGAACCATGTACCTTAGAATCGAAATCGAACCATGTATTGTCATCTCGAATAGTTTCCCGCTCAACCCAAAGCGCATAGTTTTCCGCGTGCTTATACAAAAGCTTTTCTTTTTTTAGCATCTACTGCGCGCATTACGAGTGCCTTTATGACGAGCGCACGGCTCTTGAGGGAGCACCGGTAATCGATGGAAGAGCCGCCGTAGGGGGGTATTGGTAGTTGACGGAAGAGCTCCTCTTTGTGATACAATTTTCTAAGCGGGCCCATCGCCGCGTGCTCCTGTCGCTTGTGTCCACGACCGGCTCTCTCGAGTCACTTCTGTCTGACATGAGTGCCGTAGGCTCGAAGAACACTCGGCGCTCGTTTACGGCAGCGTTTAAGCGGGCTGCTATTCTTCATGCGGAGGAAACCAACAACTGTGCAGTGAGGAGAGCCTCCCTGGCTACTGTGTGCGGGTGGGTCCTCTCCGCATGGGCGGCCGTCCCACGCGATGCCGTGGTGCGGTAGTTCGCAAAGTGTGGACTCACACTTGACGACGACGTGTTGTGGGACTGCAGCAGCAATGACGGCAGCAGCACCAGCGAGGACGACTCCAGCATAGATCAATAATCCTCCGCAACCACGTGAATAAATTTCCCTTGTGTAAAATGCGCGCGTTCTTTTTTTTTTTTTTTGAGATGCGATTTTGGGGGGGTCGTCTTACATTCGAGTCGTCTTACAATCGTGTAAATACGGTAATACCCATAGCTGATGTGATCAGCTTTTTAAATGAAGCACAAATTCTGAACATGGTCTAACTACACTAAACTATGCTACCGCTAGACATATAAAAACTTGACTGATGTGACTCGTAGCACAGCCTCTTCGGAGAGGCATCTGCTGCAGCTAGAATTTACAACGAGGCACTTGCCTCCCTGCCCTTAGGTTATAAGGACACGGGTATGGTATTAGTGCTGTGTAAAAGCCGTTACGGTTTAACATAACCTCATGTACCAACCATACACATTGACCACCCCGAGCATCACACGCATAATCTTAGAAGAGATATATACTTCACGCGTTTACGGAGCCAATCTTTTTAGGCCTTTATACAGCCACGCTTCACCGCTCATCATATCCCATATGTCATCGCCGTCAAGACATTTAAGAGTCATTGTCATAGCCCTGTCCGCTGTAAGTATTCTCACTATGAGTCTGGCGCAGCATGGCCTTAGTTGCTCTTGCGCCACAAAACCTAACATAACTAACTAATCTTCCGGTATTGTCGTGTCGTTGGACCTAGTTTCTTCCAGCATTGTCGAAAGAGCTTAAAGAAAATGGGGCATTCAAACGCGCTCGACGGAACTGAGAACAATGCGGTTCGGGAGCGCGGTGGCAGCGGCCATGACAATGATTCCCAATCGGACTTCGCGATCAGTGATTCCTGCTAGACCGTGCGTGATCGGATCTTACTGGTTAAAGTTCATGCTCTTTCAAAATTAACAAGTGCACTTCATTTGTGATTAATTTCTTTCTTTAAATCTATATACTGCGCACATTAGGACTGTGACACAATATTTTGTATGCGCTCACGAAATCCCACGTAATTTGCACACACCCTTCTCGGGGCCCCAAAATCGTGCAAATTATGCGAGCAAATACGGTACTTTCAAAAACTAATAAGCGTCAGATGTTTCAGGAAAAAAAAGAAAACATAATTGAAAGTCAACTGTCACCTGTAATGAATGTCCATAAACAAGGCTCGCATGAATAGTAAACTTTGGGTTCGAAGTGAATAATGATTTGGTCGGATGATTTTTAATCGAACTTGAATGGTACATATCACATATTCTTTATCACATATTATTAAAGAACTGAGCCTAATTTTCATGACCCAACTAAACTGTCCAATATTTCTTGAAAATTGAACAAGGGCTGTGCAAATGGCATTTTTTTTTTTCATTCAAAGGAAGTGGAACCAAATTTTGAATAGTAGCAGAATGTGACTTTTGTAGAGTGAAAGTGATAATATGTAAAGTATAGGACCTTTTACAACATATAAGCCGATATAACAAGCTTTTGTGTATGAATTATACATTGATGTGAGGGTAATATTTTCATGTAATCCTAAGTGGGCCTTCGAGACAGTGCAGGTTTTATCTGTATGGGTGTATTTTCAGTGTAGCACCCTACCACTACAGTGACACCACCTTTACAGAAAGAGGGGGTGGTGGCGTTACATATAGATTAATATGCACCTGGTTGTTCATTTCAAATACTCCAAAATTGTGAATAATTTATATTAATTTCGAAGCAAGTTCAAATACATAATTGTTTTCATTCAAAAATTTAATATTCATTCAAACAACATTGTTTTGTTCACTTCATAGTATTTTTTAACCGTGCTCGCTAGCTACTAGAGCTGAAAACCCATACTGCGTTTTTCGCGACAGAAAAACGTCACGTGCGGTGGACGGCGCTGTTGGCTGCACGGTGTAAGAAAAAAAAAAAGAAAACAATGTTCTACTAATACTTGGTTTTCACGTGCGAATTGCCATTACGAACATCAAGCAATGCATTCGCATTTCTTCAAGATTCCCTTTGGGAAGGTGAGCTTTCTTTTTTTTTCTTGTGATGGCAGCGGTGAAACTCAGTGTTTCTTCCTGTTTGCGGCAAAATTAGGACCTGATATTGCTGGTAAACATAGGCTTTGAAGCTGCAAACTAGCTGCCACAACAAACAACCAGCCCTGATTACTTTGAATGATTTGAATGAATGTTCTGTTAATTAGAAAGCCTGACTAATTCAAAAATTTTTCAAGGTCCCAGTGACTTATAATCAATGAGGTTTTACTGTATATGCAGCTTTGCTGTAAAAACAGTACTAATTCATTATTAATAACTTTCTTTCATAAGCTGCCAGTGAATTATATTATGGCAGATATTGCATTTTGCAAATTGTAGGCACTTGACATGGAATCAGAGGGTGGTGCAGATTCCAAGACATTACGTGTTGTGATATTTCAGATGGAAATTTCCTGCTCTTCTAGCTACATTTAAAAGTTATAGGATGCAATGAATCTACTCTAGGCAGCCTGTCTCTCATTTGGATCATTCCATGCACTATCAGAGTGACAGTCAGTCTTGCTAGTATACAACGCAGCATCCCTAACACTCAGAGCTTTGACCTCATATCACTATGGCTCACGTTCAGTTGCGAGCAGGGTGGGTTGCAGGCCAGCAGGGAAAAGGACGTCTTTTTTTTATCTCTCTCTCTTTCTTCGTTTTGACCCTTATTTCCGCTTCCTAGTACAGGGTAGCAAACCAGTTCTTCTAGATTAACCTCCCTGTCTCTTCCTTTTATTATTACTCTCTCTCTCTCTTTCAACTGGAGGCGTTTATTCTATAGCTGTGCAAATAGCAAAATTTCGGTTATGAAATGAATTCGAATGATAAAGTTCGAGTGTGAATTAAATAGTTCTAAAATATTTTTCTAATACTTCAAAGTGAAAAAAAATGTTGCCAAAGGTGCCTAATTATTTTTCATTCATTTTCTAAAAAATATATCTCTTCAACATCGTAACTTGGTGCCGTCATTTTAGGCTCGTTAGAAAGAGCATTCCTCCATCCACTTCAGCTAGGTCCTCTATTCAGAAACAGGCATAGAAAAAGCTAATGTTTAAAGTTCGTTACTGAACCTCCCATTGGGTGCATCCGCCACATTGCTCCAGGGCGCCTCGCCATTGCTCGCTCCGAGAGAGCGTTGTCGGCTGTTTACACGATGCGAAGTCATGGCTGTCTAAAGTGACCTGTTTTCACTCGTTCGGTGTTCAGGGGTCGACGTTCACTTAAAATAAAATTACGCTTCAGCTTGGCCGCCACATGTAGAACCTCAGATTATGACAGTGCGCCGTACTCGTTGCGAGTACCAGAAATACGCTTCTGCTAGGCTCATGGGACCCTCTTAGAGATTCTGCTTATCAGCATTTAGATCTCATGAAGAATGCTATCATGTGAGTGCTCTATGTACTCATGATCGAGCATAACGTATTTCAAAACGTCGGGCGCGCACCGTGACATAGCTTATCGCTTGAAGTCATGGCTATGCCTCATTCTGCTCACAGCAGCAATGCACGAGACAAATTCGATCTTTGCGGGTGAGAACATCGTGCTAGCGGATCATGCACAAGAGATGAAGGCGCAATGTGCTTCATCACAAGCAACGAACGATGTTGTCCGCTGGCTCCTCAGAACCATGAATAGGCATTTTACGCATCAGCAGTAGACCCTCATCCAAGCCCATTGCGCAGAAACTGCTCGAAGCATCGACTAGCAGTTTGGCACACCTGTATTCCAAAACTCAAGAGCGAGCATCTTTAATGTTGATTTATTGTCATTATACAGTCGATCCCGGTTATATCAAACTCAAATATACCAAATTATTAGCTATATCGAACAGTTGAAAAATGCCCTTGAAAATTGCCCTTGCAAAAGTATGAGACCGATGCATTCGTATATCGAACTCGCACACAGCCGGACATCTATATTTAACATTTCGCCGTGCCGAAGCCCTGGAAATTCCTTTTTCCTGGCAAATATGGATCAATTTTTGGCTGCGTTCTAACACGTTCCGATCTCTTTTCGTGCACAGGTGACGAAAAGGCCATGTTATTCCATTGCGTTAGTCTGGTTCATTGCAGGGCGCTTGCGAGTGCACCGGTATGTTTGATGTGTGATCTGCAGGTCCTAACGCACGGACGTAGTGTTTTTCAATAACACTGATTGCCAAGTACACCAAAATGAGAAAGGGAAGTGACTTGGCGGTCTCACTGCAATGCTTGCATTCCTTTCCTTATTTTTTTGCGCACAATGGCGTGCGACAGTCATGCGAGCCTAAAAAGCATGACTTTCGAGATGTGCAACCTTGTGATATATTTCAAGTGTTTCTGGTTTTAAATTGCGTGTCTTGGAGGCCATGCTTTCTATAGCTTTTCTCATCAAAGCAGCTGAAAGCAGTAGCTGCCAGCTACAAAGGCATAAGTGGCATTGATATTGCCAACATGACGACGATAAGAGCTCTCCTAACTCGGTGTTGTCTTTTACGCTTTGTGGACTTCTATACTTCTCGCCTCGTTTCTGATAAATCCTCATTCGGGAGTTGAACAGAACGTTGGCTCGCACATAGCGATAAAATTTATGACTGGCGCTTGGAGCGTTGTCAAGTAAAGCACTGTCGTAAACTTTCCTTGCGGGCCAGGTGAAGACATTGGGTTCTTCACGACGACTGGCAACAGCGTGCAGTGCCTCATTGAATTCTGCGACTTATCAGTGTTTTCTGGCACCATCTCGGACAGTGAGCGACTTAATCGGTGCAGATGACAACGTAGCTGTTTCCGACTGCATTGATGCTGAGATCATAGCTGCCATTGCCAGTGCCACGGAAGGAAGTGTGCTCGTGTGATTATGAATGTGCCAACGCCTTCGTTACAGCTGCTGACAAACTTTTGGCTGTGCTACAAAGCTTACATGGACGTTGTCTGTTAATCAATGCTGTTGTGGATGAAGGAGCTGAATTCGCTTATTTTAAAAGCTTCAATGATATTGAGGATGACCGGAACCTGATGGCACGCAAGAATCAAAACTGCCTTACGGACTATATTACAAAATAAAGTGTGGTGACTTACAGTTCACACCTTGTTCTTCATTACACTTTGAGCGAATCGGTATGTTAAAGCTTATAACGATTTACGAGGCCTGAAATGCTTTAATTTAGGCCTTACATGCACATATTTGATATTTTGAATTATCAATATATCGAACTATTTCGCGGTACTCTTCGAGTTCAATATATCCGGGATCGACTGTATTTATTGGCTGTTATTGTAAACCATTAGGTTTATTTTCTAGAAGTTGTGATATTTGAGTAGTAAAATTCTAGTGCAAATTTATTTATATAGTAAGCCATTAATTTTGGCAAGTTCGCATATTCACTGACTTCGAGTTTATCCACCTCAGATACAAATCTGCCATAGCCATAGCCACGCACTATAGCCAGTGTGCTACAAAGGTTGACATTGGTAGTGGTGCTCCCGGCTTGGTTGAGATGAAGCCAGCCACACCTCCCAAGATTAAAGATACGGAGGCCCCCGAGAAAGCGATGCTCGTTCTCAGGCGGAGTCGAGTAATCACAAACAGAAGTGGAAGGAGGGAACAGGGCATCTTGGCTGCGTAACAAGGGCAGGGTGCGAAGACAACGAGGGTGGCAACAAGGCCCTCCAACACAATCTCTCTCGTCACTGTTTGCCTGAAGATGGATTGAAGTGCCACATTGAAGAGACTTGGTTGCAATGCCACAAAGGAACTGTACCTTTGGGACTTGGAATGCAAGGTAAAGTTCTGGACACAATTATGCACTTAGCGTGTGGAAACAAACAGTACAATGACAGGATTTAGCATGTTTGAATAATAAAGATCCGTACTCATGAATTGTCTTGGTACTGTGCATGAGTTATGGGCACCCAACCAATCAAAAGCAAGTGTGCTTACGCATTTGTCAGCATTTTTATACTGTGTGCCATATTTCAATGTTTTTTCTGTGCTTATATATGCACAGGCTCTTCGAGATGGGTTTCCAGGAGCAGCTGACCGAGGTCCTCCACCGATTGCCCGAGGGTCGTCAGACGCTTCTCTTCTCGGCCACTCTGCCTCGACTGCTGGTAGACTTTGCCAGGGCAGGCCTGTCTGAGCCTGTGCTCATCCGCCTCGATGTAGAAGACAAGCTCAGTGAGCAGCTAAAGGTATCACATTTTTAACCTTGTGAGGGTCATAGACACAAAACTACATCATTGCCTGTATTTTTAAAGCACGCGCCCTTTTCCGATCATTTCTTTTGCTTGGAATGTGCCGCCACACTGTGGGAATACATCGAATTTTTTTCTAGCACTGCCTAGCTTCAGTTTCGTCCATCGGCCCATTCGCGCTTAATGTGCCCGCGAAACTGATAGCTTTCTCATTTAGAATTTTTCAAAAGATGACCAGTTTTTACTCTTTGTAACTTTCTCATTCATTGTTTCTCGGTACACAATTTCACTTGTTTTCATGGAGGCACTGACTGACGTAAACAATGCTGCTGTTTTTGCGTTTCCCGTTTCCTGTTCGAAGACTTGCAAAAATTGCTTCCTCTTGTTAGCGATAAGACGAATGATCATTGTAGGTTTTGGAGGTCTTTTTGCTTTGTGGACGCACTCACAACTACATAGTTTTCTTCAGTGCATTCACCTGTGCAGTTTGCTTGCACTGTGGATTTGTATGCCAGTTTCCCAGCCACAAGTGGGTCTAGCGGCAATTCATTGCTGAATCAGAGTCTGATTCGGTAAATGTCTGCCCATATTATGAGGAGTTACTGACGAGTTTACACTCCAATCTAGATGAGCGAGTTACATCTCAAAAGCATGCATGGCGTAAAAATGCTGACTGGATCAAAAGTGGATTTTCTTCTTCAGTGTTTCCACTTGATGCCACTTCGTGCACTTATTTTTGTATGTCTGTGAACTGCACTGTAGTTTTATTGCAAAGCACAACTATTTAGCAGTTGTGTAGTTTTTTTGTTTTTTTTTCTCTCTTGCTGTTGCTCATGAATAAACCATATGTGTGTAACAATCCAAACAACTTTTTTGTCACTTTATGGTCACCGAAAAAAAATTACGACCTTTTCTCTAAAATAGGTTCGCTCGAAGAATTTGAATCAACAGTGAAAAAGTCGGCCTTCAAAAAATTATTGTAGTCACTAACATAGTGACTGTTCTGTGCAAAGGCAAAGGGTTTGTTTTTTACAGTAATCTAAAGTACTTATGGTGGAGCCACAGAGCAAAAATTCTTAAGAAGGCGAAACTGCAATTGCTCGGTCATGCTGAAAAAGCCATTCTAGCCATGAAAATAGAAAAATTTTAGATGCAAAACAAATTCAGATATTTAAGTGTGAGTGTGAATCTAATCGACTGTTTCTAGAATATTTTTCGAATACTTCAAAATGCAATGGCAGAAAATGGTTGGACAGGATTCCTAAGCATATTCTTATATGCTTGGTTGAAAAATCGCAGGCAAGGTTGTGTTTCATAGTTGTCCTAACAAGAATGAGGCAACACAGCAGAGTGTTAATTGCGTTTACGCTCATGATTTGGTGCAAGCAAAGTTTTGCCGAGTGCATTTTGCATGTGAAAGGCTGATACTATTTTCTCAGCCTGTCCTCTTCTTTCAACTTCTGTAGAAGACTAATTGATGTGGCGGACAATGGTGTTGTCCCTTCAAGTCCTGATTTTCAAATCTGCCTCGTAGACTTCAATATAAAGGAACATCTGAAATCTTCGATGCTAGAAATCTTAGGCGTTTGGTCTTTCAGACTACTGGTCAAATTTCACATCCAAAACAGCATCAATTTAGCCCCCACCTCTGCCACATTTATCATCTCTATGTCGGAACTAGCGTATTCCAGAGTTAACACAATTGCGACCATAACAGAGCCGAAAGGAAGCTTTGCTGCAATACGGGTGTGAGGTGAAACATATTGAAAACCTGAAAGGGCCACTTTCAATCGAACATTGAGTGTATTTGTCTTTGGAAAGTTTGAGTAGTAAAATTCCTGTGAAAATTGAATCGAATAGCAAGTGCTATTAGAAAAATATTTGAAATTTTGAATATTCGCACACCCCCTAATTTGCTACTCTACAATGATCCATTGTGCGCTACTTAATAAAGCATAGCCTTTGAGATTTCTTTCATTGCCCAAACGCGGCTGCTGCTGGTACGCAAAGTGGGGTATTGTTATCTCAATAACTATACTTCTGTAGCCGTTAAGGCTGTGCTATATCCAAGGAAGTGCTGGGTGATAGGCGATTTGACATGTTGCATCTGTGGAACCTGCTATACAGTGTTCATATGTATCTGTATAAAGTGTCATTGCATCAGCTGTTGTTTCAAGAGCTTCTCTCATTTTTACTCGCCCTGTGCAGACAGTGTACGTGATGTGCCGCAACAATGACAAGACAGCCATCCTGCTGCACCTGCTCAAGCATGTCATCAAACCGGATGAGCTCACCTTCATATTTGTTGCCACCCGTCACCACGCTGAATATCTCCGTGACGTGAGTTATGGCTAAATCTCGGAATACTGCAGTCATTAGAATGTTTCACTGCTTGTATGATGCGTCTGTCTTGACATTGTGTACGTGAAAATGCTGCTTTTTGTATAAAGCTTGTGCGCAGAGCGTCTGCTCATGCACACTGTGCAAAATGCAGTGTTCTTACATACGCGAAATCCGTTGCAAATACGTACAGTGCTTGCTGCCCTAAAATGTAGCTAATAAGACATGTTCTTGGGCTAGCTGGTTCGTGCTGAGCAAAATGCTGAGAATGCAACTTAAGGTAAAGGAAAAAATCAGCACCCAAGCACTCCATTTAAACGTTTAACCAGCAGAAGCTGGAACGAGCGGCTCCGATGTTTAGCAGTGGGTTCAACCTGACGTGGTACTAGAGCCTTTCACAATTATTGTTCACATATTCGTGCTTCCTAATGAGGTTAGACACACATTTGGCTTGGGTTTACCACAGTGCATGGAAGAGTGTAATGAGCGGTTAAATGCTTTTAACCGCTCAGTGTAATGAGCGGTTAAATTTCATGTCCTCATCGAAAAGTGTAATGAGTGGTTAAATGCTTTTCGCAATGTGTTTATCACAGTGGTTGTTCTCGAACCACAAGCGTTCGCAAATGTTGCAACCGAAGCCGATGTGCTGAAGAAACTCCTGCCGAAATCGGAGAAAATTCTGGAGAACGCGTTCTCGCAATCATCACATTGACGTTGTAACACCGTGTTGTTGCAAGCGTTTGACATCGTGAGCTAACTCGGCAGCTTGGTCTGCAGGATCCGCCCGCCATGAGCGAGCGCTTGCATTCTCGTTTGCAGTTTAGCATCGCTTCGAAGGCTGCGGAATCACCGGTACGCAGCTGTTGCCGGCACTTGGCCTTCCTGATCTGTTTTCGTGCTCCAACTGCACCATTGATTCGGAGAATACGAGCTCTCCTTCGTTTCCCCTGCCAGGGCTCTTCAAGAGTTGTCGGTGGCATGCCCATGTGGAAGGTTTCAGGAGAAACTGATGCGAGCATGCTTAGCATCACGGCTGCGGCGGGACGGGCAACATCACTCACAACGCACCCAATGGCGCGCATGCTTCGTATGACGCTGCGAATGCCCCGCCGAATAGGTCTAGTGGCTAAGGTACTCGGCTGCTGACCCACAGGAAGCGGGAGCGAATCTCGGCTGCACCAGCTCCATTTTTCATGGAGGTGGAAATGTTGTGGGCCCGTGTGCTCAGATTTGGGTGCAAATTAAAGAACCCCAGGTGGTCGAAACTTCCAGAGCCCTCCACTACGGCGTCTGTCATAATCATATGGTGGTTTTGGGACATTAAACCCCACAAATCACCCAATCAATGACGCCGCAAATGATGTAAGTGATAACGCCGCCAATGGAGACTGCTTGTGACATCTCTGACGGACATTTTTTTGTTTCTCCTCGCCAAATACAGCTTTCGCTGTAAAAACAAGAGGACAGGGAAAAGTGGCCTGCAACTACGCTAGTTGCAAAGACGCTCTTTTGCTTCCCTTTTGTTCTTTGTTCACCTTGGGTTGCATGCTTACCCTTTTTGCTGCCCTAAAATTACTGTTGTTGCTAGTCTTACTGGCTCTGTGGGTGAAAGAAAACCTGGAAAAAAAAAAAATTGGCAGATACCACATACAGTGGGAATCGATGATATGCGAAGCATGAGTGAGAAATGTTGATATGTCAGTTTACGGGGTGGAGGTAACGTTACGATCCACGGGGTGGAGGAAACGTTACGAAGTGGAGGTAAAAGATGCCATATATGACTTCTGTGTCACGATTATCAGGTTTGAACGTAAACGTATCTTCGTCATCTATTCACATCACGTGATACCAAATTTAGTATATGTAGAGCTAGCATGCTATGAGCGTGGTAAGTTCTCATGTTCTTACATGACACGCATGTCAGAAATATCATGTTTGCACCAGTTATATATTTCGTCATCCATTGACGTCACGTAACACCAAATTTGGTATATGTGGAGCTAGCGAAACGGCCGTGAGCGCGTCATGAAGGGCTTTGTATACTCCAATGTATATAGCGTTGACGCACGCGCTCGCTGGGCACAGCGACGCTACGTTAACGAAATGCATTCGCTCTAAAGTCTGACGCCAGGCGCTACCAGCGTCTGTCGACGTGGCCTGACGGCAGCCGGCGCGAAATGCAACATGCTGCTTTTCGTGCCTATGCCATAGAATAACATTACTCTATGCCGAAGCATTGCCCAGACAACACTGCTTCTCCCTCTTTTAGTGACAGAGGGACGCCGGACGCGCTTAAACCCACATGCGTCAAAGCAACGCGGCGTGGCGCACGCCTGCGAGCATGTGGCAGGACCGGCGCCTGCCGTGGCAATGCCAGCGTGACACAACGAAATGAACGCCGGCGAGCACGCGTACCACGTCATGGCTAAATGTATTGGCGCCTTGACTGTGGCATGTAGTCATGTTCTCACATTACACGAATCTCATGATTATTATGTTTGCACCAGTCACATACCTTCGTCATCCATTAGCGTCACATAATACCGAATTACAAAGAGTGTTCAGCTTAAATTGAGGACGACGCAACGAGCAATGGAAAGAAAAATGGTCGGTGTAACCTTAAGAGACAAGAAGAGAGCAGAGTGGATTAGGGAACAAACGGGGGTTAAGGATATCATAGCTGAAATCAAGAAGAAGAAATGGACATGGGCAGGGCATGTAGCGCGTAGACAGGATAACCGCTGGTCATTAAGGGTAACTGACTGGATTCCCAAAGAAGGGAAGCAGGTTAGGGGGAGACAGAAGGTTAGGTGGGCAGATGAGATTAAGAAGTTTGCGGGTATAAATTGGCAGCAGCAAGCACAGGACCGGGTTAACTGGCGGAACATGGGAGAGGCCTTTGTCCTGCAGTGGACGTAGTCAGGCTGATGATGATGATGATGATGATGATGATGATAATGATAATAATACCGAATTTGGCATTTGTGAAGCTAGCGAGACGGACGCGAGTGCATCATGTGTGTGGCATGTAGTCATGTCGTTACGTGACACGCATCTTATGCTTATCATGTTTGCACCAGTATCATACATTTGTCATTTTTGGCCCGCAGGGGCGCCTGCGCAAGTAGGCGTTTGGTGTGTAGCGACACCACGGACCCGAGCTAACAGGAGAGTTTTGACTCCCTCCCACACCTAGTCGTGCGTGGTTTGGCCGTGTCCGGGGAAAAGGGGATCCTGGGGGTTGAGCCGACGCTGGGTGATTGGACCTTTAAGGCCCCCCGGCAGAGGCAACACACCCCTTTGACCCCGGCTTCACGTAGACGGCACCCCTGGGCTGACCGATCCAGGGGAAATCGGCAGTCGCCTTTTCCTATCTCTCTTTTCCTACATCTTAGTCTTTTCTCGTCTTTAAATCTATCCTGTTTTCTTCTCTCTTCCATTTACTTCCGATTTTTCCTGGCGGCAAGGGTTAACCTTGTGTAATTACTCAACCTTGAGTAGTTATATTTGGTTATTGTGGCAATGTACGGCTGGCGTCTGCAGCCTTATGCTATTAAGTGCTTCAGCGTCCCCTGGTTGGACTCCATGGTTGGTGGTCGCCATTGCTGCCGAAAAAAAAGTACACTACTATGGGAACACCTGCATTTCCCCATCTCTTAGATCGTCTTCCGCTTAAGAGGGGACGCACCGATGAAATATCAATTTTCAGCCAACCTAGACAATGCTTTCCAAAATTCCATGTAGTGCACAGCGAAAAGCCAGCAAAACAAACCAGAGCCATATCTCCATTTCTTGTTGCTAAATCTCTGACTGAGCTCTTTGGCCCAGGATACAAGGTTACAAAGATGGCTAGCGGAGACCTTCTCCTTGAGCTGCCTGAAAAACACCACTATGAAAAACTTGGCAGTCTCGTAGCATTTGGTAATATCCCAGTATCTGTTTCACCTCATAGATCAATGAACACCTCACGTGGAGTTGTTTCAGAAGCAGACCTTTTTGAAATGTCTGAACAGGAACTGCTTGAAGGGTGGAAAGAGCAAAATGTCACGGATGTGAAATGAATCGTCATCAGACGCGACAACAAAGAAATACCTACCAAACATTTAATACTCACTTTTGCATCTAGCACACTGCCTTCATCTATAGACACAGGCTACATCAAACTCTCTGTCCGTCCCTACATTCCCAATCGAAGACGATGTTATAAATGTCAACGATTTGGTCATGGATCGCAGAACTGCCGGGGTCAGGAAACTTGTGCAAGATGTGGTAGCCACGGCCACCCCTCTGATAACTGTGTTACTACGCCTCACTGCGTGGATTGTGATGGGGAACACGCTGCGTATTCGCGTTCGTGTCCTAACTGGAAAAAAGAAAAAGAAATAATTACGTTGAAGGTGAAGGAGAACATTACATTTAAGGAAGCACGGCGAAGAGTCGCTCCATTCTATGGACCTACATACGCTGATGCGGCGCGTCAGGGGGCACCGCCGCACCAGCCTTCGCCACGCCTCCGGCCCGCGCATACCGAGCCGGCGGTTGTGGCACCTGCCCCCAAGGCGGCTGTAGCCCAGGCTACACCGCCTACTCCCAAACAGAGACCGGAGACTCCAGAGTCTTCAGGTCTCAAGGCCTCCCCTCACCAGGCGAGGCCCAAAATCCGAACTAGCAGCCCGCACGTGCGGGCATCCAGTGCCTCCGAGGAGGCAATGGATACGTCGGTACCCTTGGTGCCGAAAGAGCGGCGTGGCTCCTTGGAGCGCGCCAAGAAAACAAAAAAGCCGATAACAGGGCCTGGTGACGGCCCTGTTAAGTGAACTCAAACTCCCCGTCTAAACAGCCACTCGCTTTTCGTACACACAGCATTATTTTACATTCACCATGAACACTCAAATTATACAATGGAACGTCAGAGGCCTTCTCAGAAACCTTGACGACATCCAAGAACTCTTACACGAACACTCACCAAAAGTGCTGTGTGTACAAGAAACACACCTTAATTCAAAACAGACAAATTTTCTTCGTAAATACGTTATTTTTCGAAAGGACCGTGATGATGCCATGACATCATCCGTAGGTGTTGCCATCATAGTGAATCAAGGAATTGCGTGCACACACTTACAACTCCAAACATCCCTTGAGGCAGTGGCTGTTCGAGCGGTTCTTTTTGATAAACTGATCACAATCTGCACTATTTACATTCCTCCTAGCTATCAGCTGCAAAAACGTGATTTACACTCTTTAATTGATGAACTTCCGGAACCTTATGTTCTCCTTGGAGACTTTAATGCGCATAGCAGGCTATGGGGTGACTCTCGGTATGACGCGCAAGGTCGACTGATCGAATAGTTGCTTCTCTCGTCGAGCGCATGTCTCCTAAATCGAAAAGAACCAACCTATTATAATCTTGCTAATAACACCTACTCCTCCATAGACCTAAGCATAGTATCTCCATCCCTTGTGTCTTTACTCCAGTGGAAAGTCGTCAGTAATCTGTACGGAAGTGACCACTTCCCCGTAGTTTTGAGCACAAATACAGTAACTGAGTGTCCACCACGTGTTCCCAAGTGGCTCATAAACAGAGCCGACTGGGAACAGTTTTATACCATCGCTCGTCTAGGTTGGAATGACATATGTACTTTGAACATTGATGTTGCTGTGAACTACTTCACAGCGTTTTTGATTGGTGCTGCAACAAAATGCATCCCACAAACAAATGGACACCCTGGAAAACGGCGTGTGCCATGGTGGAACTCTGAATGCCGAAACGCGCGCAAACAGCAAAACAGAGCTTGGAGGCTGCTTCGGAACTCACCGACAGCCGAAAATCTTGATACCTTCAAGAAAATAAAGTCTCAAGCTAGGAGAACGCGTCAGCAGGCCAGAAGAGAAAGTTGGCAGAAGTTTTTATTAGGGGTTAATTCATACACACAGGAGGCTAAAGTCTGGAACATGGTCAGTAGGATAGCAGGAAAACAAGTACACACACTTCCACTCGTAAACACTCAGGGTGATACCTTGCAAGATCAGGCAAACTTCTTCGGTGCACACTTCGAACAGGTATCCAGCTCATCCCACTATACTGACACTTTCCAAAAATACAGAACAAGAATAGAAAAGCAGAAACTCGAACACAAATCCACTAGATACGAGGCATATAACCAAGCTTTCAGTCTAGCTGAGCTCCGAACATCTCTAAACTCCTGCAGTACTTCTGCCCCAGGTTCTGACCGTGTGATGTATGAAATGTTAAAAAACCTACCAACCGAAACCCAAAGAACCTTACTTTGTTTGTACAATGCTATTTGGTCTTCTGGCACTATTTCTACCTCCTGGAAAGAGGCTATTATTATTCCCATTTTGAAAGAGGGCAAGGAACCTTCTTTAGCTTCAAGCTATGGACCTATAGCACTTACAAGCTGCTTGTGCAAAGTCTTCGAAAAAATGATAAACTGCCGACTTGTACATTTTCTTGAAACAAATAATTTGCTCGACCCATTTCAGTGCGGGTTTCGAGAAAGTAGATCCACCACAGACCACCTTGTTCGTATCGAGGCACAGATCAGAGACGCGTTCGTCCATAAACAATATTTTCTCTCTGTGTTCCTCGATATCGAAAAGGCTTATGATACAACATGGCGTTTCGGAATTCTAAGAGACCTGTCCCACCTTGGTGTGCGCGGAAGAATGTTTCATATAATTGAAAGTTACCTGTCAAACCGGACATTCCGTGTCCGTCTGGGCAGTGTGCTCTCCCAAACATTTGTCCAGGAAACAGGCGTGCCACAAGGTGGCGTGCTTAGTTGCACACTTTTTATTATTAAAATGAATTCTTTGCACTTGTCCATTCCCCGCAATATGTTCTATTGTACATATGTCGACGACGTTCAGCTTGGCTTCAAGTCATGCAACTTGGCCATGTGTGAGCGGCAGGTTCAGCTGGGTTTAAATAAGGTCTCCAAATAGGCAGATGAAAACGGATTTCGACTTAACCCACAAAAAAGCACGTGTGTTTTGTTCTCTCGAAAGAGAGGCATGCACTCGGAACCTGACATTCGACTGAACGGGCAACGTCTGTCCGTCAAAGCCGAGCATAAATTCTTAGGCTTAATCTTGGACAACAAGTTGACCTTCGTACCCCACATAAAGTATTTAAAAACAAAATGTTTAAAAGCCATGAATGTTATAAAAGTGTTGTCACGTACTACGTGGGGTAGTGACAGGAAATGCCTCATGAACCTGTATAGAAGCCTTATTCGCACCCGCTTAGATTATGGGGCCATTGTTTATCAGTCTGCGACTCAAAGTGCTTTGAAGATGCTGGATCCCGTGCACCATTCGGGCATCCGCCTTTCTAAGGGTGCTTTTCGCACCAGCCCCGTAGAAAGCCTTTATGTTGAGTCAAATGAGTGGTCGCTTCATCTGAAAAGAACCTACATGTCCTTTGTATATTTCCTTAACGTGAAAGCAGACAAGATGCACCCCTCATACTCTACTATTAATGACTTGTCGAGCTCCATTCTTTTTCAAAACAGGCCTTCAATGAGGCAGCCCTTCTCAGTTCGCCTGAAGGGTCTAGCTGAGGACACTGGAGTGTCACTCGAACACAGTTTAATGGCTCCTGTAGCATACCCGCCACCGTGGCAGTGGCAGACTATAGATTGCGATGTGTCTTTCCTAGAAGTTACTAAACATGCTTCTATTGCCCATATTCGAACATACTTCTTGGAACTTCAACACAAATACACACGTCCTGAGTTTTTTACAGATGCCTCTAAGTCTAACTCTTCTGTGTCCTACGCTGCTGTTGGCCCTTCCTTTTCGGATGCTGGCCCTCTACATCTAGGCACAAGTATCCTCACAGCGGAAGCTTACGCGATACTTGTGGCAGCTAAACACATCAAACAATCACAAATACAAAAAGCAGTAATTTATACAGACTCCCTCAGTGTGGTAACGGCTCTGCACAGTCTTAAGAATCAAAAAAACCCGGTCCTCGTTTCACTTTACTCCATTTTATGCACACTCTACACACTCAATCGACATGTTGTTGTGTGCTGGGTGCCAGGGCACCGTGAGATTCAAGGCAACATGATGGCGGATCAGCTTGCTGCATCCGCGCACGAAAGCACCGCCATTACACCTTCATCAATACCGGCCCTTGATCTTAAGCCGTCTCTCAAACGAAAACTCAGGGACTACTGGCAGAGCAAGTGGGATACACACACACAAAACAAACTACACGTTATCAAGCCACACCTTGGCCATTGGCCACCAGTATCAAAATCACGTCACACAGAGGTAACATTAACGAGGCTCAGGATAGGACACACATACACGACACACTCATATCTTTTCTCCGGTGGCGATCCACCATTGTGTGACAGATGTGGTGAAGCACTAACAGTTCTTCACATTTTAATTCAGTGCAAACAATTGGACACTCTAAGAAAACAACACTTTCCTTCACCCTACAGACAACATATACCTTTACACCCTGCAATTTGTCGGTAGGGAACCGCTTTTTAGTCACAAATCATTGTTAGCGTTTTTAAAAGAAATTCATAGCTTTCATGTCATATACCCGGGCATACCGTAGCACGACCTCTTCAGAGAGGTTTTCGCTGCGGTGGCTACACAATAAAGCACCTGCCTCACGGCCCTTGGACGCAAGGGTATGAACGAGTGAGGCACTTGTGCTAATGCCATACATGTCCACCATCCTTTTTATTATCATTAACTTTTGCCATCTATTCGCACCACACACACCTTTCATGGCATGGTCATGATTTTATTAATTGTATGTTTTTACCCGCTTTACTCCGAGGAATTTTATGGCCCTTATACAGCCGCTAATCACAATCATTGTCCACATTCCTGTCTCATGAACTGGCGCTCTTTGGCCATCAAATGGCCCTTGCGCCAAAAAAACACCATATATCATCATCATCATCATACATTTGTCATTCATTCACGTACCGTAATACCAAATTTGGTATATGTGACGCTAGCGAAACGGCCGAGAGCTCATCATGAGTGTGGCATGTAGTCATGTTGTTACATGACACGCATGTTATGATTTTTATGTTAGGGCCTGTCGCTTGTGTTCACCATGCAATCATGTCATACCATACCAGTTTTGCAACATTCCATGTGAACGAAAGCACCGCAAGAGCTGCAGGACCATGTAATGTAAATTATGACATTCATGACACAAACGTCATGATTTTCATGTTACGACTAGTCAAATATGTTCTTCACACAGTCATGTTATATCATACCAAGTTTAGTATCGATACCATTATCGAAACTGCCAGAAGAGCTAAAAGTCGTAGGCGGCTATATAGATACATAGATACATTCAAAGTTGCCGAAGTTCGCTAAGAAATGCTTCACATTCAAAAGTTTGGCACGGTGTATTGTTGGGGAGTTAGCTAAGCATTCCAGGTGCATTGCAAGCTGAGTAAGCCTGCATTCCTGTTTATGTCCCTTCACGTTACTATCTTCAACGCCGTGTGCATTCTTTAAAACACTACCTACTTTGAATAGTGCGAGTTTGGGTTTGCCCGTACCGACAGCTAGCCACATAAGGCCCATTAGTTCAAATATTTCTCTATATCAGTTTCCCAGTTTTGCTGCAGTAGTTGTCTTGTTGCAGTGAAGGCTTATGTCTGACAGAGAGGCCAATGTCAAACATTATACAGGCGGAGTGCAGCATGCGTTGGTGTTGTAAATGTTGTTTGAAACATGATAAGCTGGGTTTATCACATGAAGCACCTCATCCATTTTAATAAATATCAACCTGCACGTGTGGTTTTTTTGTTAGCAGTTCACGATATTTGCTTTTCACGCTGATTTATACAGTCGAAACCCGCAATAACGAAACCCCGCGAGTACGAAATCCCCACGGCAATGAAATATTTTCGTATCCCCGGCGAACGTTATAGAAGCCCATGTATTACGTATCTTGCGGCAACGAAATGTTTTTGGACAGCGATCCCGCATTAACAAATTTTTTATCACAGTGTGGGCCTTATTTTACCCTCCCGCCAAAGGTTACGTGTCGAAAATATGCTCGTATGCGTGTTATGCGCACTCAAAATTTGTAAACGTCTGCCTCTACCGCGATAGTGTGGGTACCGCTATTTTTGTTTACTTAAATCGGCGATTGGGTCTGTGTCCGGCAACATGCTTGGCCACATTGCAGCAGGCGATGGCAAATGATCATGCTGCGATGGCAAATTATCAGGCGATGGCGAATGATCACGGGGGCTTCACCATCACCGTGCAAGCATCACGCACGGATTGCGCTTCGGCCTCACCAGACGAAGATTTGGACGAAGGCGCACTTGACGGCTAGAGTGGTGGCAGTGCAGTGCCTCTATCCCTGACCAACGCTTGGGGGGAACTTCGAGCCATCGACATCCCAGATGAACTCACCGTTGATGCCTTCGTACGCGCCAATGATGACGTAGTCGTGTATGAGGAAGTGACCGATAAGGCCATTATCGAAAGCGTGCGCAAAGCTGACGACACCGAGGACCAAGAAGAGACGCACACGGAGAAACCCAACCCGCGGGTTGTTTTGGATGCGCTGGACACCCTTCGCTCCTTCTTCGGCGCAGTTGACAACGATGTAGCAATGGGCCACTTTTTCCAGTGCGAAGGGAGAGCTTTGAAGTTGTTGCATGGCAAGGGTCGGCAAAGTAAGTTGACCGACTTATGGCCATACATTTTCCTTCTGCTTGCCGTATCACTGTTTTTATGTCTCATACACGCAGCAACGAAATTCTCGTGAAAACGAAATTTTTCGGTTTCCCCGGCGATTTCGTTATTGCGGGTTTCGACTGTAATGGTCTTTTATTTACATACGAACTGTAATATGTGTATATGTGCAGTCAGCGCCGGAAGTTTGAAGACCTTAAGGGGGGAGGTGGGGATCGAAAGTGAAATTCTTTAGTTTTTGTCGTAGAGCAATGAAATTTGGCATGCTTACTGGAAACTGCGCTAAATGATAAATGACAAAGTTTCATTCAGCTATCTCCAGTAGTTCTGGCATTATAAATTTTTTTATCCATCAGTGTACTACCAAACTTGCCCAAAGCCTGGTGTGACAAAAAAACATGGTAGAAGCCTATAGTTGCTCTTATATTTTAGCCATTGGGATGGTTGATGGCGTGACATTCTGCAAATATTTTTATGACTGTTTTTATTTTACAGAGAACATTGTATACATGCTTGTAAATGTGGTCGTTATCATAATGTGAAATTAGCTTAGGAGTAAAAATACTGAGGTAGTAATTAACAAATATGAAAACGTCACGACATAGAAAATTCACTGAGGAACACAATGCAAAAAACCACATGAAAATCCGTCAAGCCATAGTCATGCAAGCATCGTGGCAAGCTGGACAGTCGGGTCAAAACACGTTTCTGAGAAAACTGGCGTTAAAGTTGAACAGTCAGTAAAGGTCCATCAAAATGCCCCGGGACTGTAATACTTTGTGTCTTTGCTTGCGAGGGTCTTCTTACGTCCTTTCTCTTTGATTTTTTCTGCACTGCGTGCTTTTCGTTTTCTTTGCTGGTCTTTTTCTTCAGCTCTTTGAAGGGCGAGGCTAGCAGGTTTGATGCCCACGGACTTGCACATTTCAGTGTAGGCTCGCAAATTCACAAAATTGTAGCGTGCAACTGCTTCATGTACTGTTGTCTCCACTGCGAACAATGAAGCGTGTTGGTCCTTTGAAGTCAGTGACGAAATAACTGAATGCAAGCTTTCCGCCGCATTCTGAGTTTTGTTGCCTTTGCATCGCTCCAACAGTTGCGGGTCAGAGAGACGTTGGTATACAGGCAGCAGAGCCTCCGCTACACGTTTCGACAGGTTATACCTGTGAGGTGGTGCTGGCTCCATTTTGGCCTGTGCTGAACGATGTTTGCACCAGCTATCAGGGCCAGGTTGGCAGAGCTCATGGTGAGGCTCGTCGTCGGTGGACGTGACGTGATAAAAAGTGGCCATCACGGCCCTTTGCATGTCAGGGACACTTGTGTGTTTTCGCAAGGCTAACCCGTAGTAGCTGGTCAGTTTTTTAATCAACTCCTGCGTCAGTCCACCTCTCCCACCCAATGGCTCCCCTTTCTTAGCTCTTGTCACCAGTGTGCGGAGAGCGGTGCCCATTCTCTTCTGCACATGGTTCACGCAGTCTTCTTTGGTCAGTGGTATGAAGCCGTACACCTCATCTTTGCACAGAGCAAGATAGGTTCGGCTGTCACCATCACATATAATGTTGGTGTAGCGGAGGCCATACCTGCTGACAGAGCGCCTGAAAAGTGTCAGAGCAGCCTCCACTTCCATCTGTCCGGAGCCAACATCAGTATTCTTCTGACATTGATGTTTCTCAGCCCAAGTGACGAAGTTGGGGTCGCTCTCTGCTGGTTGTTGACAACACCCAAGACAGAAGTTGGAAAGGACTGTGCAATCCAGCACAAGCCCCGTGTAAAACTCAATAATACATCCTACCCCAATGTGTGAGCTGTGGCCTCTTGTAAGCCACGTGCCGTCATACACAACTGTGATGTTGTTTGGGCTTGATGGCTGCATCTTACTGTACACGTCTTTTACCGCAAGCACAGCATCTGCAAAGATGTTTTGTGCAGCTTCCTCTGCTCCTGGTTTGAATGTTTTTTTTAGGTGTTCCTGATAAGTTTTTTGATGAATGCCCCGATGAGAGACATTCATTGTAGCCCAGAAGTCATTCAGGGCAGTGGGCCCTTTTCCAATGGACTTGATTGCTTGCATGGCTCTTAGGTTGACTTCAAAAGCCCTTCCTTCGGATTTTCTACTGGATGACCAAGGTGAATGAATAGGGCCACAGGAAGCACACAAAAGTACCAGTTTTACTGCCAGGCCCAATTTTGTCCCATGCTGCACTGACAAAGTCTTCTTACAACATTTTGGGCAGAGTGCAGGTCCTATTAGGGAATTCATGGCAGAAACCTGAATTAGGGTGAACTCATCCTCTTTTGTTGCCGATGTTTGCTCCGTTTGCTGCGCGAACCCGAACTTCCGCTCCGTTGCCGACACCTCGCGAAGTGCATCGCGGACACTGCTGGCTTGCTTTTCGGCGCCTTCCGAGGACACGAAACGAGGTTCCAGGTGTATTTGAACGGTGCGCTTCCGCTGAGGCAAACAATCGCCGACATCCTGGACAGCTGGCACCACGTCGTCGTCCGCCACCGCGAAAACGAAACTTTTCTCGCGTTCACACCGCACCGTGATGCCGCGGCTAGTTGATGGCCCCGGGTCTTCAGTGTCACTGCCAGGCGTCGATTCACCGTCACTTTGAACAGCCGGCACCGCATCGTCACCCGCCGCAGCGAAAACGAAACTTCTTTCGCGTTCGGGCCGCACCGCAACGTCGCGGCTAGTTGACGGCCCCGCGTCATAGGCCTCACTGCCGAGCATCGGCAGCGAGCAGGTGTCGGCTTCCGACGACACGTAGCTTGGTGGCGACGCGGTACTCGGTTCGTCTGATTCAATCGCTGCTGACTGCTTCGTTTTCCCAACAGGAGGCTTGCGTTTACGCTTCCCGTAAGTGTACTTCGTCCGGTACTTCGTCCTGCGCTTCCGGTCCACGCGACGATCCATTGCGGGCGCTAAGCCTCGCGCTAGAGAAGAGTTGGCGTATCGGCGACCATATCGGCGTATCGGCAGGGGATTCGCAAACTATAGTGCGCCAGCGTGTGCGTAGCAGACGTGCGTGCGCGGAGCAGACGACCAGCGCAAGCAAGCGCTTCCCAGCAGCCACTCACAGAGCGCGCTCAGTACCACGTGACAGGAGCGACCAATGGGTGCGCGTCTAAGGCGTCGCGGATGCCTTCGCATTTTTTCTGTTTGTGCGTTTATCTTAGCTCGTAGAGTCGTGGTTTCACCGGGAGAAGTACGGCGGTGAAGCAAGCTTTCCAGTGACACCAAGCTTTCCGCGAGCGGCGGCGAAGGCGCGGAAGTATCGCGCTCGGAAATGGGCCATTTTTGCGCAGATTTCAGCCAGCTTTTTGCGATCCGCGGTCAGAAAAACATTTTTTAAGCTTACTTTGAGATCGTTTTCGGCGGAAATATTTTTAGATATGATAGAAATGGTGATGCAGAATCCAAATCTGCCCTTATCCAAAATTCGTTTTTTTGCGAGAATTTCGCGATTTGATCCCCGCGTCCCCCCTTAAAGGAGCCCTGCAACACTTTTTGAGCATGGTCAGAAAACGCTGCCGATCGGTAGTAGAGGCTCCCGAGAACACGCGAGCCAAATGTTATAGTGCAGCACATGGCCTGGAATTCACAATAAATTATCAAAGTCAGCTAGAAATTGCTTTCTCTTCCCTCAACAAATCTTGGAAGACGCTCAAAAATTACACGTAGCAAGCCCATCTGTCGGCCATTGGCTGATTTGAACATGGCGCGCTTAATCGTTACAGAGATCGTCGCGGGAGGTCGTCACTTGTCCATGCATGCGCGCGCGATCGCACTGAAAAAGTTACGTATCTGAAGAAAAAGAAGAAAAAAGTGCTGAAGGTCACGAGGCGCGCATCACCTTTTTTAATTGCCTCACCAACCCTCTCTGCTTAGCTTCCAGCGCTTTTGTCAAGACGAGAGAATAGAGAATGCGATTGCAGCGTGGGACAAATCTTTCTAACTCCGCTCGTACTCGACGGATTCTTAAAATTTTTGCGGCATTAAATTTGTGAGGCAATAAGCTCTTCCAGTGTATTAATTCCTTGGTTAGTCAAAAAAAGTGTTTGAGGGCCCGTTTAAGGTGTGAGAAAAGATTGAATTTTCCAGCAATTTGTGACTGTTCAAACTGCCCAGTACTACATGTTATTAGCACATTTTAGACCTGGACAAAAATGTAGATTCAAGACTTTGTGCCAAAGTAGTTGAAATATTCAGCTTTCTGGTGTGTTCGGTGTTTCTTAAACGTCTGACAGTGATTGTACATATGCATATGTAATGCCGCATTCTTTCCGAAACAAAGGATCATGTAACAAAAGCTGTTTAAAGACGATTGCAAGCACACTCTTTGCACCCTGTTTAAGGACAGCTTTTGTTTTCAACAGTCCCCCACCTGTAAATGTACAGGATGGCAAATGAACAATTTTAATTTCTGTTTTGCTCGGTCCCTCACTCCTTCCTTGGCTTCCTTCTCTATACCGCACAGATTCTGGAGCGCGCTGGTGTCAACTGCACATACGCGTACAGCAGCTTGGACCAGGCAGCAAGACGCGTCAATGTGTCCAAGTTTCAGGCACGCCAGGTGCCTGTCATGCTGGTCACAGATGTGGCAGCCCGTGGTCTCGACATCCCACTTCTGGACAACGTGATCAACTACAGCTTCCCACCTCGACCGAAACTGTTCGTGCACCGTGTCGGTGGGTACTGGTACTCTGTTGGTTTGACTGCAGTGTGTGCTCATCTCAGAGAAACACTGAAAATCTCTGCTAAGGCAAGCTAAAAGGTTTTAAAATATTTCTTATGCTGTCTTGACATTTTATCAGCTGAAGACATGGGAATGTCTACTTTGCACTAGTAAAACAAAATACCCTGGTATGAAAAGGCCCGTTTGAAGGTCGCAATTCTTTTTAAACACAGTTGCCTAGCCATTCTTCAGGCACTAGCACAACTGGAAAATGATCTGAAAAATAAAGTGATAATTTTTTACTATTTTCATTAAGGGGGGACGCGGCACTTCGGGACCGAAAATAAATCGAGTTTTTGCGGACCTTCTTTTCGCGTTCCCGACATCATTGCGCACATATTTACAAAATTTCATAGCCGAATACCATCAACTTTTATCGTTATTCAACTTTAAAAAACCGAAAACGGGCGTCCTGCCCTTTAAATTGAGGGCGAATAGCGCAGGTTTCGGCTCTACGATATGCAGGAACTACACGCTCGATCGGCGCCATTTTGGTCTTGTTTGAAAGAACGCGTTTTCAGCTGTTTTTTTTTATTCAGTAAGCAACATTGAGCGTTTCCCCGGCTCGAAAAACGGGGCCTCAAAGACGAAGAGCCGCGCTCACTGGCTAAACGGCGCACGTGACTGAAATGGCGCTTTCCAGTTGGCTGGAAGCTCGCGGCTTGCGCCTGCATACGCGACCCGACGCCATTTTGAAAGGGTCACCGCTGTGACGCCTCGAAATCGGCAGAGCACTCAGAAGCTTCTGATCGTATCGCCATGCCTGGAAACGCAAAAAAGTATCGGACCGTGCACGTGGTCGCAGGAAACGCAAAGGTCGTGGGAGAAAGTCTACGAAGTCATCAGAGCCCTTGGTTGACTCCGACGAACGATGTGTCGACGCTCCGCGGCCGTTCAGCGATGGTGCGACCGAGCGCGTTGCCTCCAACGACGATGACGGTGAAGCGAACTCCGGACGACTACGAATCGACGCCAAGGGGGTGACAAACGCCGAAGTTGAAGAAAATCATGCCCAGGAGAAAGCGACGCTCGACCGGCTTTCATCGGCGCCAGCAACTGCACGGAAAATTGACTTTTTCACCGCGAGTTGTAGCGAGGCAATCGCACAGGACTCGGACCATGCTGCTCCTTATCTGCTTATGCATCTAGATATCCTAAACGCGATAATGGGTGCCTTGTGTTGCAAAGCCTGCCACGGACCGGCTACGATCGTCAGAGGGGATCGGGACTACGGACTTGCCGTGAAAGTGCTAGTGCAGTGTGAAAGGTGCGGCGAGATCGCGAATGAATGGACTTCGCCCCGCGCGAACGGCACGAAAACGTGCAATCCGTTTGAAGTAAATCTTCTCGCTTCGAGGGCGATGGTGGCTACCGGCAACGGCCAAACGAAAATGAACGATATTTTCGCAACAATGGGCATCTCACACCGCGGTATGCACCACAAGACGTTTCTGCGGCATTTGAAGAACACGCTGGCACCCGCTGCAACGCGAGCGGCTGAGTCCGCTATGAGCGAATGTGCGGAAAAGGTTAGAACGATTTATGATGACTTGTGCTTCGGCCACCGGGGCAATATTGCCGTTAGCTACGACGGCACGTGGAAGACGCGAGGCCATTCTTCCCACATCGGCGTGGGCACAGTTATCGAATTATTTAGTGGCTACGTGTTGGACTACGTCGTTCTTTCCAACTTTTGCCTAGGCTGCGAGGTGGGCCCAAAGCCTAGTAGTGAGGGCTATCAAGAATGGAAGGCTAACCACAAATGCCAAAAAAATACGAACAGCAAAGCGGGGCAAATGGAAGTGGAGGCGGCTCTAATTCTATTTCAGAGGTCGCTTGAACGCCATGGCCTGCGCTACACAACTATGCTGTCTGATGGAGACTCTAGGACATTTTGCGCCATACAAGACGCCAAGGTGTATGGTTACATTGACGTGCAGAAGGAAGACTGTATTAATCATGTACAGAAACGGATGGGCACCGCATTGAGAAACCTGGTGCAGAAACAAAAGTGCGATGGGAAAAGAGGCCTTGGTGGGAAAGGCAGGCTCACAGGTGAGCTGATCACCAGGCTGAGCACATATTATGGCCGGGCTCTGAAATCGCATGAAGGTGACGTGGGCGAGATGCAAAAGGCTGTGATGGCCACATACCGCCACGTCACCTCCACTGATGAATGCTCGGACCACAGTCTGTGCCCAGCTGGTGAAACTTCATGGTGTCGGCACAATGCCGCAAAAGCAAAGGGTGAGCCCGACCCCAGGCATGCCTACAATCTACCGAAAGACGTGGCAGAGGCATTACTACCGGTTTATACCCGGCTTTCGGAAAGAGCCCTGCTTCAGAGGTGCGAACGCGGCAAAACGCAGAACTCCAACGAGAGCCTACATTCGGTAATCTGGAGTTTGGCCCCCCAAGAAGCACCATGCGTCCCTGTTCGCTGTTGAAGCAGCTGTTGCAGAAGCAGTGCTGCGCTTCAACACGGGCAATTTGAATTCTGCAACGGCAATCTTAGGTGAAATGGACATGAATGCGACAAGTACTGGTGCCAGGAGAGCGAGAGAAAAAGACCACCGTCGCAGCATTGTCTCCAACAAGAAAAGAACAGCCTCATTGGAACTCCGGAAGCTAGTGAAGAGGAGGCATGAGCACAGAATGCATTCAGACTATGCTTCTGGTGCGTTTTGAGGTTGTCTTGTTGCATCTTCTGCAATAAAAATGTGTGCCCACGTTTTTTCTCGATTTCTCAAAACGACAATTTTCATGTGCTTCCCATTATGCCGGAGCAATATCTCTTGTTCTATCTGGGTTATCATTACGATTTCTTTTTTGTTTCGAAGATAAATGCAGGGGATGTGTCGTAAAGTAAGTTTTATTGTAATAATTTTTGGAGAAAATTCTCTAAATGGATCTTTTGTTTCAAGTGTAGATGGGGAAATTTTTCATGTCATATTCAACATCCCACTACTTTGCTTCGAAATAGCCCAGAACAATGATTTATACTTTATTGCACACTGTGAACATACCGAATTGGTTCTATAGGTTGCACATCAATATCCAAGTTACAGTTAATTAGCTAATTAGGCCTTAATTGAAAAAGTCGCAGTTCATTATATCTTTAAAACTAATTGTCACAGCAAAAAAAGAATTAGATTTTTGAAATCAGCAGTAAAATCTACATAGGCTCTCCAAATTTGACTGAGGTACTCGCAAAAATAAAAGTTTTTGGAAGGTGTAGCATCCCCCCTTAAAATTTATTTGACAATGTAGTGAAGCAATATCTACATTAGGCTTTGAGATCAATGCTGTAGATATGCTCACTTGCTGCATAGCTCATGGTGTCTACCAACATGGAAAACCTGGATGTATAAGGGAACTTCGACATGTCTGGAAAACTCATGGAATTCTCAGAGAATTTTCTGAAAGCCAGGTTAGGTCAAGGAAACTGACTGATGGTGGTCTGTGCAACCATCACAAAAACATTCTCTACCTTTGATCGAAGCTTATAAAATCAGCAACCACAGCAAACAACAAAGCAGACGCATAAACAAAAAATAGCTTGCCGTTTGAACGGTGTGGAGTCTCGAATTGGCGAGCGCTTACCACGCCACGCACTTGGAGTAAACGGACACAACAGTCACGGTCGGTACAAACCAAACAACATACATGCATTTATTTAACTAATTTATAACGACGATATCATCCGCCGAATGATACATCAATCGTGATCAACTCATTCAGACATCCTTACACACAATTTTCATACACTCCAAAACATGACAAACACACAATAACACACCCAAGGCGTCATCACCAACGCTTGACTTACCACGCGTGCCCCCCCCCCCGGCGTGCAGGCCTGCGGTGCCAAGCGTCGAGGACCCACGCTAGAGACAACCGTTCACGGCAATCGCCATGCGCAGAAGAGCCTCGATCAACTCTTGCTGGCCACCAAGACTCGCTTGCGCCAGGGGTCACTGCCGGCGCTACCCCATGATGATGATGACGATAGTCGTGCTCAACGCGAATACAACGCCACCTATCGCCTGGCGGTCGTCACCCGAAATGCGGCTTTGGGGCGAGACACGTGCGCCACACGGCGCAAACAACTTTACAGGGGGTGTCAGCACCCCCACATTCCCCCAACCTTAAATCAAACCATATCCTGAAAACAAAAAGATAAGCTACACAAGCTTTAACAAAAAAAATGACATCGCATGTCCACAATGTCCTTGCACCACGACACCGCCGCTGGTCGACACTGCTGCACTGTCCGGCTCGACTTCACCTCACTACCGGCCCCGCAACAGCAACGTTGCCGTCGGCGCGACGAACCCTCGCTAGCGCCGAGATGTCTTCCAGTTGCGACCTGCACTCACAAGGACACCGGACTGCAGGCAGTTGCGCAGGTCCCAGGCATCTCCATCGCCCGACCTAACGACCGCATTCTTGGCCAGTGACGCTGACCATCGAAGTGCAGAAGACAGCCGGCCGTGTATGAGATCCCTCCCGCTGAATACATCAACAAAAGAAACTCAAGAGAAACAATAGAGCAGAGCCTAGAGAAGGAAGCTTCGGGCTTTTCGGTCACGTGTTACGATGGTCAGTACTGCTAGCTAATACATGGGGGGCGGCCGAGACGCCCATGTAAATAAAACAAAAATCACTTTTTGATAACTCGTGCATCGCAAGATAAAAAAGTGAAGGAAGCAGAGCGCAACACCTCAATGCCACAATCCACGTACTAGTGCCACGTGCGACAGGTGGCTGTGCAGAGCCTTAGGCCTAATGAGTCGCTCGGCAACAACCGGCATTCACCCAGCCTTGGCTCAGAAGAGGCAGCCGCGAGGAGACATCCACTCTGTGAGGTGGCCCTATCGCTCGCCGCACACAGCAGCTTACCGAGATTCGGCGTCCACTGCCCCGGGCGGTGTCATGACGCCCCGGCGTCGAGCCGCAATACAAGTCAGCAGCGACGCCCGGCTCCCTGAGCCCAAAACGATAGAAGAAGCTATTTACAGAAAATCGGATCACTCACGAGGCTTCCGTACTCACTCGCTTCGAGCCTGGCCTACACACCACGTGCTCTGGGCCTTGCTCACCCCAGGATGCAGACCGCATGGCTCTTGTCTCAATTCAACAGCGGTTTTGAAAACTAATACAACACTTGCTAGCAAAAAATAAATAAATAAAAAACTCAACCTGCCGACAAATTCAAACACGTCACAAATCCAATCTCCTCGCTTCTCAACAAAGCACACCCCCGACGCTAGCAATGAGAAGTCCCCCCTAGGCCTACTCTTCCCCGGCTCAAACAAAAGATTGTACCGAACCACAAAAACTGTCGTCCGATACTCCAAGAGCCCCATGTTGGGCCGCCAGTGTGGGCTCGAATCGCCGAGCACCTCGCCATGCTCTTGGAGTGAACGGACACAGCAGACACGGTCGGTACAAACGAAACAATGCACATTTATTTAACTACTTTTCAACGACGATATCGTCAGCCGAATCGATATATCAATTGTAATTAACACGCTAGGAGATCGTTACACAATATTACCAAACACTCAAACAACATAACACAAGAGCACACAAAAGGCGGCGTCGCCAACGCTTGACTTACCACGCGGGCCCCACACGGCACAAACAACTTTACAGGGGGTGTCAGCACCCCCACAACCGTGAAGGACGTGCTCCTCGGTGGCTCAGTGGTTAACGCCTCGCACTCACAATTCAGAGGACTCAAGTTTGATTCCGCGTGCCGGAGTCTTTTTTCTGTGTTTTTTTTTCTTCGTTACATTTTTATATACAGTCAAATTTCTTTGATTAGAACATGTTTAATTCGAACTTCCGGTTAACTCGAACTCATGCTGTGGTCCCTTCAAAGCTATGTGTATTCCACTGGGCAAAAACGCCCTGTAATTCGAACGCGCAAGCACTTGCGATGGTTAATTCAAACATACCGCTCCCCGAAAATGCTCTCAGCACCATGCCCAATCACGCAGCGTCGCCTTCTGCACCTCAACGCTGCACGCGAAGGAAAAGAAAAGGAAAGGCTACAGTGGGAATGTTTGCTCTCTTTCAAATGCCGATCTGTGACGTGCCTGTGCCATGCTTCTCCCTTTTCTGTCCCTGCCATGTAAAGACCCTTCTCCTTTCAACCCTGCGCGCAAATAGAGAGAGAGAAAAAAAAGGAAAGCTGTCGTGAATAGTTGGCCCCGTCGCGGTGGTCTAGTGGCTAAGGTACTCGGCTGCTGACCCGCAGGTCCCGGGATCGAACCCCGGCTGCGGCGGCTGCATTTCCGATGGAGGCGGAAATGTTGTAGGCCCGTGTGCTCAGATTTGGGTGCACGTTAAAGAACCCCAGGTGGTCGACATTTCTGCAGTCCTCCACTACGGCGTCTCATAATCATATGGTGGTTTTGGGACGTCAAAACCCCACATATCAATCAATCAATCAATCGTGGAGTGTTGGCTCTCTCGGGCCGGTGCCACGCTTCCCCCTTCCTCGTCCCTGACACGTAGATTCTTGTCCTTTTAACAACGCGCGCAAAGAGAGCCAAAAAAAAAAAAATCTGCCGTGGAGTGTTGGTTTCCCTTCAAATGCCGATCTGTTTCTCTCCGCATGGAGACACTTCTCCGTAGCGGAGGCCCAGTCGTTGTCGTCGTCTTTGGAGAGTGTCGGCGCTGGGCATTGCCGCAAGCAACTTCTTTTGCCAGGAGAATGCTGAAGCTGATGCAGAAATGCTTTGCAAGCTGCGTGAGAAATTGACTCACTGCAAGGCGAACATGTGCAGACGTGCATCACCGATTACTTCATATATGTACGAATGTTCTGTTATTTGTGAACAAATGTAAGTGTTCTGAAACTTCCCCCTCGTGTGTTAGCTCAATGCACATGCACCACTGCATAGTGAGCCCTCCGTTCATTTAGCTTTCATTAATTCGAACTTCTTTTAGTTCGAACAAATTTTCGGGCCCCTTTGAGTTCGAATTATCGAGACTAGACTACACTCAAACCTCATAATAACGAAGTTGAAGGGGAGCCACAATGATTTCGTTATATTGATTATAACAGTTTGTGGCAATGTATGCTCAGATGGGCGCACACCTATAAGCATGCAAAGAAGGAAACCGCCTCGCAGGCCGATGTACCGCTACGCGACCACACGTGCGACGGAAAATAAGCACAGTCGAATCTCATTAATTCGAACACACTTAATTCGAACTACCGGTTATATCGAACTCACGCTGTGGTCCCGTCAAAGCTGTGTGTATTCCAACGGGTGAAAACCCCCTGTAATTCGAACGCGCAAGCACTTGCGACGGTCAATTCGAACATACTGCGCTCCAAAAATGCTCTCAGCACCATGCCTGATTCCGCGGCAGCACCTCTCTACGCTGCGTGTGAAGAAGGAAAAAAAAGAAAAAGAAAGAAAAGACTGTGGTGGATTCTTTGCTCTCTCTCAAATTCCGATCTGCGATGGGCCTGCGCCATGCTTCTCCCTTTTCCGTCTCTCCACGTAGAGACCCTTCTCCTTCCAAGGCCGCGCACGAAGAGAGAGAGAAAAAAAAAGAAAGCTGTTGCTGAGAGTCCTTCTTTTTCGGTGCAGAGGGTAGCAGTGGAGACGCAGTCGTTGCCGTCGTCTTTAGCGAGTGTTGGCGCTGGACTTAGCTGCGCGCTAGTATGCTTTGCAAACTACGTGCAAAATCGCATGACTCGCTCCAAGGCAAAGTGTGCAAACGTGCATCACCGATTAGTTCAATTAATGACACATGTCCTCTGATTTGTGAATAAATTAAAGTCTTCTGAAGCTTTCCCATCGCGTGTTCTTATAAGTGAGAGGGAAATCGCTTTGCACCGCGGCGCCGCTTCTTGGTCATGTGACCCGCTGAGTGCTTCCTCAATCCTCTCCGCTGGCTGTGTGAGGAAAAGGGCTCTCTCGGTTGCGCGTGGCGTGGCTGTAAGTTTTGAAAGATTCGCGCCGAACGAGTGTCAAACTCCGCAGAGACCGATATACTGACACAGTATGGTCGTTTTTTTTTATAGGCTATTTATTAGACTAATTTAGTTAATTATATCCATTTACTGGTCAATTTACCTCGTTACAACGAGGTTTAAAATGCATGGGGCTCAATGGAGCTTTCAAGGAGAACTTTATTTACTTTGTTATATTCATTATTTCGTTTTATCCCGTTACGCTATTACGAGGTTTGAGTGTATATATTGTCACGTTAAAGAGACAGGAGACGTTTTTAAGGCGTCCTCACAAAAGTCCGAAGAGCGGTCGGCTCAGCGCAGCCAAAAACAGAACAATGGCACGAGGGGAACTGCCACTTCGTCTGCCTCTTTTGCGCTGGCAGCTCAAGCGCGCGGCACTGCCCCTCCTCCCTGAAGAGCATCGCCTCGATGCTAAACGAAGCGTGTATCGTAAAAAAAAAAAAAAAAAACATTGTCACAGTGTGTGGTACGGTTTTAACCGCACCACGTGCACAATCTCGGGTCGTAGCTGTCGGCGTCGGGGTGGTTGGCTTCCGTCCGGAAGGACTTCGTAATTGACGTCGCTCACTTGTCGTAGCACTTTGTACGGGCCAAAATACCGACTGAGAAGCTTCTCAGAGAGACCTTTGCAGCGCACAGGGGTCCAAACCAACACCTGGTCACCTGGTTTATAATCGACTTGTCTGTGGCAGCGGTTGTAGCGCTGTGCATCGACGCCTTGTTGTTTCTTGATGTTTACGCGGGCTAGTTGACGTGCTTCCTCGGCTCGTTGCACGAAACACTCAGCATCTTCGTCGAGATTCTCGATGTTGTCAATGTCGCATGGGAGCATTGCGTCCAACATCGTCTGAACGTCCCGACCGTATAGAAGACGAAACGGAGTGAATCGTGTGGTCTCTTGCGTAGCGGTATTATACGCGAATGTTACGTAAGGCAGTATTTCATCCCACGTCTTGTGCTGTACGTCTATGTACATAGACAGCATATCAGTCATCGTTTTGTTAAGCCGCTCGGTCAGTCCATTTGTCTGAGGGTGATACGCTGTTGTCTTGCGATGCGTGGAGTAACTTAACTGAAAAACTTGTTCAAGGAGCCTTGCTGTAAACGCTGTTCCTCGGTCTGTGATGACACAGGATGGAGCACCGTGGCGTAATACAATTCTCTCGATGAAAAACTGAGCAACTTCACAAGCCGTGCTTTTAGGAAGCGCCTTAGTTTCAGCATAGCGGGTTAGATAATCTGTAGCGACGATTATCCACTTGTTGCCGGAAGATGACAAGGGAAACGGACCCAGGAGGTCCATGCCGACTTGATCGAAGGGTGTTCTGGGTGGCTCGATAGGGTGAAGTAATCCCGCAGGCTTAACAGATGGGGATTTTCGGCGCTGGCATTCGCGGCAGGCTTGAACGTACTGTTTAACGCAAGCGGCAAGTTTCGGCCAGTAGTAAGACTTTCGTACCCTAGCGATGGTTCGGGTGATGCCCAGATGGCCCGATGGAGGCTCGTTGTGGCAGGCAAATAGAATTTCCTCACGCAGCTCTGCGGGGACGACCAACAGGTAAGTTTTGTTGCTGGCGGCTGCGTTCTTCTTGTACAACACGCCCTGTCGTAAGCAGAAGGATGACAATCCGCGAGTTATATGCTGGGGCAGTGATACGTTGCGGCCCTCTAGATGTTCAATGATAGGTCGCAATTGAGCATCTGCTCGCTGCCGTAAAGCCAAGTCTGTTACGCTTACGGAGCCAAGGAAAGGGCAGTCCTCTTCGAAGCTCTGAGCGGCAGGCTCAACTGGCGCGCGTGACAACGTGTCCGCATCTTCGTGTGCACGACCGGACTTGTACACGATAGTGACGTCGTACTCCTGCAGACGTAGGCTCCACCTTGCCAGTCGTCCGGAGGGGTCTCTGAGGTTCGCAAGCCAGCACAGCGAGTGATGATCCGTCACTACTCTGAATGGACGGCCGTAAAGGTAAGGTCGAAACTTAGCAATTGCCCACACGACAGCAAGGCACTCCTTCTCCGTGGTACTGTAGTTTGACTCCGGGCGTGTTAGGGTTCGGCTTGCGTAGGCGATGACCTTTTCAATTCCCTCCTGCCGTTGGACGAGTACCGCGCCCAGACCGACGTTACTGGCGTCGGTATGAATTTCTGTTTCGGCTTCCTCGTCGAAATGTCCAAGAACAGGTGGTGATGCCAGGCGAAGCCGAAGCTCTGTGAATGCTGATTCTTGTTCAGCACTCCAAACGAACGGCGTATCGTCTCTAGTGAGTCTAGTTAATGGTTCGGCAATTTTCGAAAAATTGCCTATAAAGCGCCGGTAGTACGCGCATAGACCAAGAAACCGCCGCACACTTTTCTTATCGGCAGGAGTCGGGAAGGCTGCGACAGCGGCGGTTTTCTCAGGGTCAGGACGGACGCCTTCTGCACTTACGACATGTCCAAGGAACTTTAGTTCTTCGTAACCGAAATGGCATTTTTGCGGCTTTAACGTAAGGTTAGCCGTCCGAATCGCCTCAAGTACTTGTCGTAGTCGCTTCAGATGTTCGGAGAAGCTGGTTGAAAACACGACCACATCATCCAAGTACACAAGGCAGCTTTGCCATTTTAAGTCAGTCAACACAGTGTCCATCATGCGTTGGAAGGTAGCTGGCGCAGAGCAGAGTCCGAACGGTAGCACCCGAAATTCGTAGAGGCCATCCGGCGTGACAAAGGCGGTTTTTTCGCGGTCGCGCTCATCAACCTCAATTTGCCAGTAGCCACTCTTTAAATCCAGGGAAGAAAAATACTTCGCTCGTCGTAGTCGGTCAAGCGAGTCATCAATACGCGGCAGCGGATAAACATCTTTTTTTGTGACGTTGTTGAGCTTTCTGTAATCTACACAGAAGCGAAGCGTACCGTCCTTCTTCTTAACCAGAACGACCGGTGAGGACCAGGGACTGTTCGAAGGCTGGATAACGCCGTCGTCGATCATTTCTTTCACTTGCTGCTTGATAGCTGCGCGTTCTGTCGGCGAGACGCGGTATGGCTGTTGGTGAATAGGTCTTGCGTCGTCGTAAGTGATTATCCTGTGCTGTGTAATTGGCGTCTGACTCACTTTAGACGACTGAGCAAAGCACGCCCTGAATTCAAACAATAGCTCTCGCAAGGCCCTCTGGTTCTCTTCTGGCAGTGCACTGTTCATGTCAACATCTATTACGGTTTGTCCATTGCGGCTACTGTCTTCACAGGCAAAACACTCAATGACGTCCTCCAAGGCTTCAGCGTAGGCGACCGCAGTGCCCCGGAAAAGGTGACGATGCTCATTGGTGAAATTTGTAATCATGACCTCGGCTGTACCGTTCCGAATGTCAATGATGCCTCGTGCCACAGAAATTCCAAGCGCCAGCAGCAGGGAGACGTTGCACTCTGCCACTGTTTCACCGTCACTGGTTCCTTCGGAAGTCACCTGAATTAGGATACTTGCACGAGGTGGTATTGTGACACTGTCGTCGGAAACACGGAGGGCGGTTGTACGGCGGTTGGAGTCCCTTGACGTAGCGTTGACTGTCGAAAAGGAAATGCAGCGTCGCCGTAGGTCGATTACGGCGCCATATTCCCGAAGAAAATCGAGGCCGAGAATTAATTCGCGGGAGCAGTCACGTAGCACGATGGAGCTGACCAAAAACGTGCAGCCTCGTATTTGTAGCCTGGACGTGCACAAACCAACCGGCGTTACAACATGTCCGCCAGCTGTACGTACATGCGATCCTGTCCAAGGCATTATCACTTTCTTCAAGGTACGTGCCAATTGTCCGCTAATAATCGAGTAGTCAGCACCAGTGTCTATTAAGGCAGTTAAATTGCGACCGTCGAGCAGCACAGGTATGTCCATTGAAAAGTCGCTCAGCTGGGATACAGGCGCCGGCGTAGTCGAATTTCCGTTGGTCCGATGTCGCGTCGATTGGAGGGCGAGGTCTTCATCACGTCGAGAATCAGCGGCCTCGCCTCGAAAGGTCGCTGGCGTTAGTTTTCCAGGCGAGGGCTCGGAGACCGTCCTTGCGGCCTTCGATTTCCGTTGCCTGAATAAGATGACGACCGCGGTGACGGTGAGCGCGACTGACGCCTGAGTGGGACGTTCTGCCGAGCGATAAAATCTTCAATTTCTGGTGGTCTCTGTCCAAACCGGGGGCGGGGTGAATTGGCAGGAAAACCCTGCAGCCCAAGTCGGCGGTACTGGCAGTCTCGGTAGAGGTGACCCGCTTCACCGCAGTGGTAGCAAAGCGGTCGTCGGTCGGGCATGCGCCATATGTCGGATTTACGCATGACGGGTCGAGTGTCTGCAAAATAAGGGACCACCTGTGCGGACTGCAGTGTGGCGTACGGGGTTGCGGCTGGTAGTGGGACTGGTGCAGGTGCGTTGTGTTCGAACGTGTCGGTATAAGTGGTGCGCTGGAAACCACTCACTGGGGATGGTGTCGTGGACGACGGAACGGTGCGTCTCAATACGTCTGCGTAGGTCACCCCTAGAGGTTCACTTGAAGTTGCGAACGCCTGAAGTGGTGCAGCAACCTGCGTTGGTGTCTCGCGGCGAGGTGTGCCGAGCGCATGCTGAACTTCGTCACGTATGATGGTGGCGATGCAATTCGTGGAAGGCTGCTGCTGCGCCTGGTTCAGCTGTTGCAGCTGTTGTAGCTCGTCGCGAACAACCGAACGTATCAGCTCGCGAAGCGCTCCCACGTCGGTCGGGAACGAGCCTAGCCCGGTGGTATAGGTAGCATTCACTTGCCGATCGTACTGGTTCCGCTGCTGCAGCGCCTTTTCCATGGCGACGGCTTCAGTGAGGAACTCCGCGACCGTTCTAGGCGGACTACGAATGAGTCCAGCGAAGAGCTGCTCTTTCACACCTCGCATCAAGTGTCGCAGCTTCTTGTCTTCCGGCATGGTTGGATCGGCGCGAGTGAACAGATGAACCATATCCTCCACGTATGTAGCCACACCTTCATTAGGCATCTGCATGCGGGACTGGAGGGCCCTTTCAGCGCGCTCTCGACGATCGAGACTCGAGTACGTTTCGCGGAGCCTGTGACAGAACTCATGCCACGACGTTAGGAGGCCCTTGCGGTTCTGGAACCATGTGCGAGCACCATCCAGAAGACTAAAGTACACATTCTTGAGCTTCGCTACTTCGTCCCACCCGTTGAAATCCGCTACGTACTCGTACTCAGCCAGCCAATCTTCCACATCTTCATAGAGGCCACCACGAAAGGGACTCGGAACACGTGGTTTTTGTAGCGTGTAATGAGTGGGTGCAGCTGCGGGTGCAGCGGTTGGAGCAGCGGCGGCTCCAGCGGTAGGGGAAGCGGTGACAGCAACAGTATTCTCCATACCAGTCGACGTACTTGTACTGTGAGGCACAAACTCGGGGGACAGTCCTCGAATCCTCCGACTGAAACGGTGTACCGGCGTAAGCTCTGGGTTTTGGGTCACGTTCCGGCTGCTAGAAGGAGTCTGTTGCATAGGGGAGGTTACCCCGCACCTCCACCATTAAAATGTCACGTTAAAGAGACAGGAGACGTTTTTAAGGCGTCCTCACAAAAGTCCGAAGAGCGGTCGGCTCAGCGCAGCCAAAAACAGAACAATGGCACGAGGGGAACTGCCACTTCGTCTGCCTCTTTTGCGCTGGCAGCTCAAGCGCGCGGCAATATGGATACGTATACATATACGGTGCGCGACAGCAATGCAGACACTGACGGCAAAATTCAGCCCAAAGTGTCCATATAATTGCTATTGCAATAAAAGGACAGCGTATACTGCTGTTTAAGATCACAAAATATAACTAAGTTTTAAGCATGATATTGCTGATGTCGATAAATTTCTGCTTGTTTGTCTTGGCCGTGGTGTCCAGAGGTCACAGGGTCATGTGTGGTCACTTGGGGAGATCAGGATGATCGAACAGAATTGAACAGTGCATTAGGCAAATTTTGCCAGTGTTTTTCGTGCACCACCTGAAATTCTCTGCAGCCCACTTATTGGGTCGCACTGAATTTTCAAACCTTTTTGTGTCAACAAGTATCAAAGAGGAAGCATGGCTTGCGATTGCTGCGAATTCCGCTGATTTTTCTGTGCCCTTTCCAGGACGTGTTGCACGAGCGGGGCGCACTGGCACTGCATATTCCTTGGTTGCACCAGATGAGGCTCCGTACCTCCTTGACCTACATTTGTTCCTGGGGCGAGAGTTGAGCCTCTCCAATGCCAACTCCAGTCCAGGAGGTAAGTGGTATCAGCTTTTTATCTTCTTAAAAGTGAGACTGGCAGATAAGAGGATTATTACTGTTGAAAAACTAAAACAAAAGTTAAACTATCAGGGATATTATTCCTTATCTATTCTTCTTTGCTGCAAGTGGTGTAAAGAGTTTATTAAATTATTTTTGGTTGCCTTTCATTCATTTTTTCTTCTTCTTACAGAGTTGTTTGTGATCTTTCATACCTATTGTGTTTCGTTTGTTAAAGTGTTTAGCAAGTGGTGTACTGTAACATTTTTCTTTTTGCCTTTAATGTTCATGTACTTTGCATCTGTCTGAAATAAGTGTACTGATTTATTTGCATTAGAGCTGTGCAAATAGTGAAATTTTGGGTGCGAAGCCAATGTGAATTTTGAAGTATGGGTTCTTATTCAATCGAATAGTTTTTGAATATTTCTCAAATATTTTAAAAATATTTTTCGAATGTTTTGAGACAAACTTGCAGAAAAAGTTGGGAAGGATTCCTAAACGTATTCTAATGAAATAACAGCATGGAATATTTCTTTTGACTGAATTGACAAAGTGCTGGTGTAGGGGGGGGGGGGGGGTCATAGTTGTCTTAGCGAGATTGAGGCAATGCAAAGGCCAAATTGTATTCATGTACATCATTTGGTGCAATCAAAGTGTTGTTAACAGCACTTTACACGCGAAAGGCAAAGATGCCAATTCCTCAGCCTCTCCTCCTATTTGAGCTTCTGTGGAAGCGCAACCGACGTGGTATACAAGAGTGCGCACCCTTCTTGTCCGGAGTCCCAAATCTGCCTCACAAACGTCATTATAAAAACATCTAAAATTCCGGATGCTAAAAATCCTCGGCGTCCAACTTTTCGGGCTTCCTGCCCAAATTTCAGCGCTATAACAGCACTAGTGGAGCCCCTATTTCTTCCATCTTTAATCGCCATGTTGGAACCAGCATTTCCTTGAGCCAATACACTTGCGACCGTAGCAGAGCCTGAAAGGGAGCTTTGCCTCTATACGAGAGTGTGATCTCTGAAGGGGCCACTGCCAGTTGAGCGTTGACTGTATTTGTTATCGGGGAATTCCAATAGTAAAATTTCAGTGCAAATTTAATTGAATAGGAAACAGTACTAGAAAACTGTTTCATGTGTGCTTTCATTTTACATTTTGTAAGTGTCCTCTTTCTGAGGCTACTGCTGCTGTATCAGTGGAACAGCCATAGCACAATTCCTGGGACTATATTTGTTTTGTCCTAAATAAAGCAATATAAAAATAGCAAGGAAGGAAGCAGAGTGCTCCAGGCTAATTCTTATTCTAAGTGGAATTTTTCGGAGGACACAGTACCAGTATAGAGTGAAGCACAAATGCACATCAGTGTTTGTGCAGCCACTTGTATTTGTGCTCTCCATTCTTGGGCTGCAACAAATGCAGATGTACTGAATTGCTAGATGAATTGAAGTCCGCTGGCATTTTATGACGTTTGTGTGCTTCGTGGGACCCCCTTGTAACAAACCCAAATGAGTGCACTATCGAGGCATTGCACTCAACAGTGAAAGATACTTTCGGTGGATGTGCGAGCCAGGAATTCTTTCAACGCATCAGCAGTTAGCAGTTGCACCGCAGGTGCAAGCAATTCACCCTTACAAGCTTGCCTAAAATTTATGAATTGTGCTTAAGAAGAGAACTGTTGCTCAAACACTGCACTTCTTGTGCCAATGTTGCTTTCAATTTTTCTCATCCAGAAAGCGGTCTTTGTGGCCGAGTACCTCAGGCAGTCATTGACGAAGAGTTGGAGCTACTACGGTGTATGCAGCAACAGTCCGTAGATCTGGTACGTCGCTTTTATTCTGTCAGTTGTACGATTTCCTAGGCCTGGTTGTGAAAGGTTAGCTCTTTTGATACACATTATGTTGCCGACTGTGTTCTGCTACTTGAGTGCTGCCCCTGGTTTATCATCAGTCGCACTTTCAGCAAACCAATATGGGCCGAATATTCTTGTGTTTCAGGGGCCTGGTGCAGGTGAAAAAAAAAGCGCTAGGTCAGACAGTTTTTCTGAAAATTTTTCATGGAGCATGCATTCTCAAAGTGGGTTCCGCAAAACGCAGGGGTTCTAGGAAGGGCACATGTAACAGCGTGTAGAATTAAAAAGGACGACACTGACAGAGTGCAAAGAGCGCTTGCCCAGCAAGCAATCATCCAGGAAGAAAATATTAGAGTCACATGAGTGGTCAGAATGAATGTGATGCACTCTTATTTTACCCCCATTAAATTCATGACTTTGACAAGAAAACTTAAGAAATTTTGCATTTAATGCAGCCATCACAAGCCACATTTGTACATCAGGTGTCTGTGTGTAGTAAGAGAACAAGGCGGTAGTAAAACTGGAGGCTCGTCGTTTAGCATGCACCTTGAAAATTGTGGTTCTGGACCAGGGGTGAGACAACGCTCGGAGCGCTGGTAATTTATGAGCACAGTTAATAAGAAGTGCATGGAGATCAATTCGGTAATTCTGTGAGCTGCAACAACGGAAGATATTGGCTGTTCAGAAAAACATTAACGGGCACACAGGGCACATTGTGGCTCATGTAGTGCTGGCGTCCACATCGCTCTGTCCTTATACGAGCTAATTTGCCACTGCAATATGCCGGTTTTATAAACATAACGTGCAATGACCGCTCTGATACACACAAGGGGCATTTGTGTTGGCTGTGGGCTATACGAACACTTGGACTTAGCCTGAGGACAGGTTTATCTATGCCTGTTTGGCGATGTGACTGGCACAATTTGTTTTTGTTATACAGAATATAAAATAGGCTTTTGCACGTCTGATGCCATTTGCGTGAACATGTTGCTTAGGATGTGTGGTGCCTGAAGCATGCACTGTATGTTAGGCAGGCGCTTTACACGACTCTTGGAACGGGGGCAAGGGGTGAAATCGCTAGCATCTGAAGGTGTTGTTGCAAGTTTCATGTCAACAGTGATGGCATCCAGATTGAAGATAACAGGCTAATGTGTTAGTTCTTATACTGTGGTTTCATCAAGAGGCATCCTCATGGATGATTTGTTCAGAAATTTTCTTTCTGAGAAACTGCCTGCCGAGACATGTAGCACATTTTCATTACAATGATGGTGGGTCGAAGTATGGCTGTTGTGCTATCGAATCGAATCTCGGTGATTCGTACTTGAAGGGGCCCGAAAAGTTGTTCGATTGAAAGAATTCGAATTAATGAAAGCTAGATGAACCGAGGGCTCACCGTGCAGTAGCACATGTCCATTGAGCTAACACACGAGGCGAAAGTTTCAGAAGACTTACATTTATTCACAAATCACAGGACATCCGTCATTAATTGAAGTAATCGGTAATGCGCGTCTGCACACGTTTGCCTTGCAGCGAGTCAATTTCGCAAGCAGCTTGCAAAGCATTTTTACTCCGCCCTCAGCATTCTCCTGGTGAAAACAGTTGCACCCGGCAATGTTCAGCGTCGACACTATCTAAAGATGACAACAACAACAACTGCGCCTCGGCTACGCGACCACAGCGTGGCCAGCACGTGATGAGAAAGGAGGAGCGTCTCCATGCGAAGAGAAGCAGATCGGCATTTGAGAGAGAACCAACACTCCACGGCAGCTTTTTTTTTATCTCGCTCTTTGCACGCGCTGTTAATAGGAGAAGAATCTATGTGTCAAGGATGAGGAAGGGGGGAAGCGTGGCACCGGCCCATCAGAGAGAGCCAACACTTCGCGACAGCTTTCTTCTTTTTTTCTCTCTCTCTTCGTGCCCGGCATTGAAAGGAGAAGGGTCTTTACGTGGCAGGGACGAAAAAGGGAGAAACGTGACACAGGCGTGGCGCAGAGCATCATTTGAGAGAGAGAGCAAGCATTCTACTGCAGCCTTTTCTTTTCTTTGCTTTGCACGCAGCGTTGAGGTGTCGGAGGTGCCGCCACGAGATGCGAGATTTGGTGGGGTGCTGAGAGCATTTTTGGAGTGCAGTATGTTTGAATTACTCGTCACAAGTGCTTGCACGTTCGAATTACCGGACGTTTTCGCCCATTGGAGTACACATAGCTTTGACGGGACCTCAGCATGAGTTGGAATTAAGCGGAAGTTCGAATTAAGCTTGTTCGAATTAATGAGATTTGACTGCATTTTTTATTGACAACGATGATTGGTACAAGTCGATTCCTGCTGTTATTTGTTGTTTATACGTTGTCTGTAGCAAAACATGGAGCGCGTCTGCAGCAATGCCATGATCCAGTATCTCAAATCCCGGCCGGCTCCTTCGAGCGAATCGGTGAAACGGATGAAGCAGTACCTCAGGGAGGACCTACCGCCACACCCACTCTTCCAAGGTGAGTCGGCGTACGAAAAACTACCTAGGCATGCAAATATTAAGAATTGAAATGATGAATTTAATTTACTTGGTCTAGTTTTACTTGGTCCTAGAATTTGTCTGATTTGGCTTGGTCGTTAAATTGCATTTTTGGTGTTTGTAAATATGTACATTTTTGGTGTTTAGTAGCTGTTGAATAATTCAAGTTGTGACTTGTACCGCCAGTTTCATCCTAGCATCTACAGTAAGCTCAGCAACCAAAAGGTCACACAGGGGAGCATGCATGACGTTATCTAGCCGCCGCTTCAAGTAGTGTAGTTGCACTTCCTCCTAATTGTATCTTCCACTGTTGACAGAAGCAGGTCTTGCCTTTGACTGAGTACTGGCATCAGCATGTACCACGACATTTTTCAGGATTTTCCAGAAGATGAAGTGACAGTACTGTATAGACCACGTACAGCCTAACCACTTATACTGGAGGACCGGTTGCAATGTGGTCTTTTTCGACTCCCCTTTAACCTCCCATAGAGCCCCATGTATACACATACTGCATATTGCACAGTCCCCCAAGATGATAGACCGGTTATAATGTGGTTGCCAGAAAATCTCTGACAAACGAGGTAGCGAGTGAGCGTCTGAAAGAAGGTGCACGTAGTGCGCCCCTGAGAAGTGAGCGAAGAGGTCGTTACAGAGAAGGGGATACGGAGTGAATGAACAAATGCCAAAGGGAGGAAAAAGAAAAGAACGCGGCACGCTGCGCTCGCTCACCGAGTGTAAGGAGGGTGGTTACCTGGGCGCGAATAAAGCCCTTTCACTGGTGCCGACGCGGCTACAGTGTACTAGCATTGCTAGCATGGCTCCTGCTGCTTGCCGACTGGAGCAGTGGCTAAATGGTTAGAGCATCCGCTTCCAGTATTAGGGATACCGGGTTCAATTCCCAGAATTGACCGGGAACCCACCAGTTTTTCCCAGTGGGTATAGGAGTACTCCGACCTGGTGCTCTGTTGTTTATGGGTACTCATCTTGAAAGGTAGCCGCAGAAGGTTCTGCGAAGGCACCTGGGCGTACCTAAACCCACCACAGCTTTAGTGAAATAGTTGAGCATCCACCACTACTGTAGAAGACAGACTATTGCTGCCACCAGGGACCTACTGGTTAAATATGTACGAGCATATTTCTAGCCTGGTGTACGGCAGAACAAAGTTTATACAGTCGAGCCCACATATAACGGCCCCACTTAAAACGAACTTTTGCTTAAAACGAACAATATCCACGTGACTGTCAAAATATACATTGGTTCAATGGCACAAAATCGCACTTACAACGAACGTTTCCGAGCGCCGCTGATCGGTTACAGCGAACGGAGTAAGCGGTCTGCCGACTTCCCGGGAAACCAATTTCGAGCACCGATCAGGCATCGGCGAGGTGCCCATACATTCTTATTGTTAAACGCCGATTCTGCCTTTGCGCCCCTCTAGTTGCTGCTCTCCCCGACCGCTTTTTGTTACGCACCCGTCCGTACTTCGTCCCCCCGCTACTCTGAGCACCCCGAATCGGCAGACGAGGCCCGTGTTTTCACACTGCCACCAATCTTTCGAAGACCGGTCGGCCACCTACCCTGTTTTTGATCGCTGGTACTGTCGTTGGCGTCACCGGCCTGGAGTGAACAGACCATTTGCCAACATCGTCGGCCACCGACTGTATCCGATAGTTTGCATCTAGTGCACACGCGTACGCTACCTCACCGACTCTGATAATTTGCAATTCGTATCGTGTTTAGGACTTGTCGCTCACTTTGCACTCAACTCAGCATGCCTTCGCGCGCGTGCGGAAGCGCGAAAACAGCTGTTAATTGGCGCGGAACAAATCGCGAGATATCGAAGTTCGTGAGGCCACGCAAACCTGCCAGTGCAACAAAACGATTTTTTTACCACAGCCGCCGATTCTTCGAACGCTGCCGCGCGCACTGAACCAGGCAGCTATGCTTTGACTTCCATGCGCACTGACACTACTCTTTCCAAGTTTTACGTGCGAGTTTCGCGGACCTTTCAAGCAAGCTACCTAACCTGCCTCCTTCTCGTGTGTTTTGGTTTTCAAGGTCGCCCTCCCACGCATCCTGCCCTCTCTTTATCGCAACTTCTTGTCCTTATCTCGCAAGTCTGCTCTCCTGTCTTGATCACAACCCCTTCGCCCGTCTTTACCGCTCCGCGATGCCCGCCGCGCTGGCTCGAATTAGTTTCGTTTTCTGACTGAAAACGCACCCAGAGCTGTTCCACGCGGTCTGGCATGTGCGTCGCGTGTGCGCGTCTTGCTCGCTCTTGGTGTGCGTGTGTGATCATGATGGCCGACGGGAAGACTAGCATGTTTTTTCGTGCCGCTCAACGAAACGTCGAAAGTGTGACCGCTTGGCTTGAGCGTAAGCCGCGCGTTAGGTGCCGCGTTGCGGAGCGCTTGCTTATAGCTGTTGACCACCTGGCAGCCAACTTGCCGCTTCGGGCGTCCCGGTATTCAGCTGTGGAGATGGTGAATATTTCGTGGGCGGCGGTGACGGCTACATGTGCGCGAAACTATTTTCGCGAGGTCGACTTTGTCGATCGTCGGGCCCGATGCCGAGCCTGAAGCTTCTAAACAGGACCATTGCGGCAGCGATTTGTGGCAGCGCATCGTCGACTCCGACCTGGGAGAGCGGGTGGGACATCTGTTGCGATGATTTAATTATGGCCGATAATGATGCCGACACTGCGGAACCATGCATGGATTGGGGCATTGTGAATGAAGTACGTGGCGAGAGTGATTTGGAGGAATAGGATTGCGAGAACGACGAAGCTTTGGAGCCAGTGCCTCATGCAGCGTATGCCACGGGCCTCGGCGAACGAGCACCCTGCTGTTTTAAATGAGCTCGAGACCGTCCTTATCGCTTCTGCTATTCGAAACACATGCATCACGGACTTTTTGGGGCAAAAAAAAGTTTGTTTTCTCTCGCAACTTTTTTAAAATGCTGTGTTTCATTTACTATGAACTCCGGGATACAACGAACGGATGCCGCGTCACTATCAGGTTCGTTATAAGCTGGCTCGACTGTAGTCACCTGGGAGGGCATTCACCCTGTGAAATATTGGTGGCATTGGACAACCAGATCACGGGGCTACCAGAAAATTAAGGTCATCTTTTTTTTTGCGCTTGAGAGGTTTATGTTGGGAAAACTGCCGTTGTTATCGATCTTGCTATAGATGTTGTGTTTTACCTCGTCCATAAATTTAAAAACATTTACAGCTTTATGAAGCAAGCTTTCACCTTAGTTGCCAGTGCGTGTTCTTACATAGGCTTGGCAGGTTTTTGTCTTTGTTTATTTCCTGGACGTGAACGCAAACTTCATATCACGCACGGTGTTCTTGGTTCAGTGCTTGAGTGTGATCTTTCCGGTGCCAGGTCTTGATGACTTGGCCAAACTTCCTGTGATAAGGTACCGAATGGCTGGCTAGGCCTAATCAGCATCGGTTGCATTTCGGTTTCATTCATTCCGGCGGTTTGGAATGAATAAAACGCATTGCGGTAGCTGTACTTGAAGGGAAGGAGTACACATCGTTAATTAAAATGAGAGTGGTACATGCAGCACTTCAATGGTAGTTTGGGATTTGATCGCGATGTATTGAAATCGGGTGTGTGCCTGTAAAATAAAACGATTGGTGCCTTTTAGCGCACGAAATTTCAGCCGTGATTCGACATAGTTTCTGTGTAATGCGCGCAATCGAGGCAGTCTGAGAGAAGTAGCGGACGAATTTCTGCGATGGTGCTTTTTTTTTTGTTAGGCCTTAACTCCTTTCATGTTCATTTCATTGGCAACGCTAGTGTTCGGACATTAATTTTTTAAAATTCAGAAATTTAAATGGTTGTAAGCATCAGGCATCGCGTGCTTGGATTCTCGGACACGCAAGTTACATGACATGTTTTGCCTAAGTGCAGCTTTTAAAAAAGGTTATTTTCGTTATGGTGCAGATATTCGTGACTCCAGGGTACTTACTTGCGTTAAAGGTTTAAAGGTGGTCTATACTGTATCTGGATATAATTTTTTTGAGACATGTGAAAAACTTTTGCCCTTAAGAAGGATCATATCGATAAGTGCATCTGTAAATGCTACATTTTAGCAGTACAGCAGCACTTATGCTACTGCAGTCTTTCGTTGTTGTTGACTGCAAGACTTCGTAGCTTCTGCTGTCAGTTTTGTGAAGAGCGTATCTGCTCTGTTAGCCACAAGACGCAAGACACTTAATTAAGGTGCTTAATAGAATTACTTCATCCTTCTAGTGCACAGTAAAAGAAATTAAATTCACTGTGCATCCTTGAACTGCCACTGATGTTGCTCTTTGCTATTTACTCTTTCTCCGCAGTCAAGTCAACAGATGAAGATACAAGAGCAAAACTTTTACAGGGCATGAAGAAGTTCAAGCCAGCCAGTGTGAGTTCAGTGCATGCGTCGTGTTTATTTTCAATTTTAAGTGACCTTCTTTTTCTGCTCAAGAATCTTACCTCTGCGGCGAATGCATTTTTGATGGAGGCGAAAATGCTTGAGGCCCGTGTACTTAGATTTAGGTGCACCTTTTAAAAAACTACAGATGGTCGAAATTTCTGGTGTCCTCCGCTACAGCGTCCCTCATAACCATGTGGTGATCTTGGGATGTTAAGCAGAGCAACTGTTATAATAAGATTCTTACCTAGCAATTATGCAACAAGAGCAGGTTCAGCTGCTGTTTGAATATGCAGACCATTATACAGTATTGGTTACTTTGCGTTAGGTAACAATGCGTTGGATGTACTGTAGTCTGTGACAACCAAAGAATAAATATAAGCCCTCTCCCCGCCCAACGAGGCCACATTGCCCTCATTTTCCGTGCCTCCGCACTACAAAAGAAGTAGTTTCCAAACAATCGCAAACATTTTCACACATACAACTATTGAGAAAACACAGAATTCAGCGCCAGCTTAGTGATATATAATGACACAATGTGACTTCAAATTACGCGCGCTAGCAAATACTTGTGCCTTCTAGTTGATTTGCGACGCACGAGCCTGCGGGACTCAGCTGCGCGCGAACGTGTTGGAAAAAAGAGAACGTAGAAGAAGAGGCAGAAGTGAATCCTTGAGACAATCTAGCTGTGTTATTATTCTCAGGCACAAGTTCGCACTGCCTACGTTAGCCTATTAAAAGAGTTCATTGAAGAGTTCATTACAAATCTGGTGGAGGTGCTGGGTATGATGCCAAGCCCCTCTCGAGTGATGGAGCACAGTCCAGAACCACAGCAATTTCGACCCAACGAGCTGACGCCTGTTCATCAGCGCTGCAGTCGACGCCTATGTGGTGAGGGTCCTGAATTTTCACCTTTATCGACTTCGCTTGGAACATCAACGGCTGTGAATGGGTACGCAACCGACATGACAGCTCAGGTCACTCCAGCCAACATTGTAGTAAACCAGCCAATGCTACCAAAGCCTTTCCACGGCGAAAGCTATGAGGACGCAGAGGACTGGCTTGGACACTTTGAACGCGTCGCAAAGGCTAACAGATATGGGGAAGAGCGCAAACTTGGAAGTGTTTACTTCGCACTGGAAGATAGCGCACGAACGTGGTATGAAAACCACGAAGTTACCTTCCGGTCATGGAATGATTTTCAACGGGAGCTGCTCGCTGCTTTCCCGGACACAGACCGCAAAGAGAGAGCTGAAGCTGCGCTCCAGACAAGAAATCAGCGAAATAACGAAACTGTCGCCATGTATCTGGAAGACATGTCTCGCTTATTCCGCCGAGCAGATTCAAATATGAGCGAAGACAGAAAGCTGCGCCATCTAATGCGAGGCGTGAAGCAAGAACTCTTTGCAGGACTAATTCGAAGCCCGCCGCGCACCGTCGCCGAGTTTCGTTCCGAAGCGACTACAATGGAAAGGACGCTACAACAGCGAGCAAGGTTATACAACCGGGATGCGATCGTCACTTCCGTGGACATGTTGCCACCAGTCTTCGGTAACGGCATGGAAGCACTACGCGAGCTGGTGCAGTCTGTTGTGCGAGAAGAGCTGTAGAAGCAGCGTTTTGACCAGAACGCTCCAATGCTTTCGTCTCTGGCCGATGTTATTCGTGAGGAGGTCAGGCAGGTGGTACGTGAACCTTCGAGCAACGCGCAGCCAGGGCCGCCACTACAACAGACGACGAGAGTGACGTATGCTGATGTGCTACTACGAGGACCTCCAGGACGTGCAGACGTCGCGGTGGCTACACCTATGCAGTACCGGATGCCGCCGAGCACCCTGCAGCCAACGCCAGAGAGAAGACTAAGGAAGAGCGATGTCTGGCGCACTCACGACAGGATACCGCTGTGTTACCACTGTGGGGAGCCTAATCATCTCTACCGAACGTGCCACTACCGCCAGGCAGGACTACGTGGTTTTCCTGTTAATGCACCTCGACCACGAAATGGTGAACGTCCCTTCGAAATTGAAGAATATCTGTCAGGTCGTCAAACCTCAAGTGGCTTCCAACGACACCAACCTCGTGCAACGACTACGGGGAGGTATAGATCGCCTAGCCCCCGACCTTCAGCAAGCTCCCCAAGGTCTCGTTCCCCAAGCCCGCGTCGGGAAAACTAGAGTCTGCGACCTGTGGAGGCAAGGCCGCTCTCGACGCTAATGCAGAAAAACCTCCATTGCTGACTCTGAACGACGACCGATTCAGAAACCGGTGCTTCGATAGTGACGTTGCTTCCGATTTGCGTGTGTTCATTGACGGCTACGAAGTCATCGGACTGGTAGATACCGGCGCAGATTATTCAGTGATGAGTAGCGGACTTTCTAAAATACTGAAGAAAGTGCTGACTCCTTGGAAGGAACGACAAGTTCGCACAGCGGGAGGGCACCTCATCGACCCTACTGGAATATGCACAGCAAGAATCGGAATACGGGGTTTCACGTACGTCGCCAGTTTTATTGTGCTGCCGGAATGCTCAAGAGACTTCATTATCGGCATGGATTTCTTACGAGCTAATGGCACTGTAATCAACTTGCGAGAATCTTCCGTCTCATTCTCGACTAGGCATCCGATTGCTACCTTTGAAACGGAAGAAAACGTATATGACCTTTGTATTGCAGATGATGGCGTCATGGTGCCGCCAAGATCGAGCATATCTGTCGCAGTAACCAACAAAGCATTCAATGAATTCGAAGGATTTGCTGACAACACTGCCTTACTACTCCAAAAAGTGATCTGCATGGTACGAGGCCTTGTTAAGTTACGTGACGGATGTGCAAATGTTCTACTCACAAACTTTGGAAATGAGGTGCAGCACGTTGCAAAAGGAACCGTCATCGTCATTCTGAATGATTTCGCCCAGGTTACAGAGCTGCGCACTTTCGAAACCAATCAGTCTGATTTCGAAGATGTGGAGTCTGTCCTTGCAGCCATCGGCATCGAGTCAGGCCTACTACCAAGCGAAAAAGAGCAAATAGAGGGTCTTTTAAGGGAATTCGCCGAATGTTTCTCGTTGTCATCTAAGGTTCGACGCACTCCTATCGCCAAACATCACATCATTGTCGATGAGTCAGTAAGGCCAATACACCAGCATCCCTACCGAGTGTCACCAAGAGAAAGAGAAGCTATTCGTAATCAGGTTAAAGAAATGCTCAAAGACGATGTAATCCTGCCTTCATCAAGTCTATGGGCGTCACCTGTTGTTCTTGTGAAGAAAAAAAACCAAACCTTACGTTTCTGCGATGATTATCGGAAGCTGAATGCCGTCACCAAACGGGATGTTTATCCTCTGCCAAGAATTGATGACACCCTGGATAGGCTGCGAAATTCCAGGTATTTTTCCTCATTGGATCTGAAAAGTGGGTATTGGCAGATAGAAGTTGACGAAAAAGATCGCGAAAAGACAGCGTTTGTGACACCGGACGGTTTATACGAGTTCAAGGTACTCCCTTTTGGCCTTTGTTCAGCACCCGCCACATTCCAACGGATGAAGGACACAGTGCTTTGTGGTCTTCAATGGCAGTCATGCCTGGTTTATCTCGACGATGTTGTAGTTTTCTCTCCTACCTTTGAGCAACATTTGGAAAGGCTCCGGGCCGTGCTCACTGCAATCAAATCAGCGCACTTGACGATAAAACCGCAGAAATGCCATTTAGGCTTCCGTGAGCTCCTTTTTGTCGGCCATGTCATCAGTGCAGAAGGCGTCCGTCCAGACCCTGCAAAAACTGAGGCCGTAGCAAGATTTCCGAAGCCTACAGACAAAAAGGCTGTTAGGCGATTTTTAGGTCTCTGTGCCTATTATCGATGATTCGTTAAAAATTTTTCACGAATTGCTGAACCACTGATGCGGCTGACAAAAGAGGAAATGCCTTTCGTATGGCTTGCCGAACAAGAGGATGCCTTCAATGAACTACGAAAGTGCCTTCAAAGCCATCCTGTTCTGGCGCATTTTGACGAGGAAGCGGAAACCGATATCCACCCGGATGCAAGCAATTTAGGTCTTGGGGCCGTGCTCATCTAATGGCAAAACGGACAAGAACGAGTGATTGCTTTTGCCAGTCGCACTCTTTCGAAAGCTGAGGTGAACTACTCAGCGACCAAGAAAGAATTCCTTGCCGTGGTATGGGCTATCAGCAAGTTTCGACCATATTTATGTGGTAGGCCTTTTCAAGCTATAAGCGACCATCATTCGCTATGCTGGCTGGCTAATCTCAAGGACCCATGTGGACGGCTTGCACAATGGAGCTTGCGATTACAGGAGTATGATATTACGCTTGTGTACAAGTCAGGTCGCAAGCACAGTGATGCGAACTGCTTGTCACGTGCTCCGATTCAACCTGCTGTTTCTGCTTCCACCGAGGATGGTGAAGATTTTATTTTCTCGGGAGCTATGACACCATCAGAGATGGCACATCAGCAGCGATCCGACCCTGAGATACTCCTCTTGATCAAGTACCTACAAGGACAGTCTGTCGATGTTCCACGACCTTTTGTCCGCGGCTTGTCAGCGTTTGTCCTACGAAACAACATCATGTATAAAAGGAACTTTGACAACAATACAGCGACATTCCTGCTTGTCGTCCCTTCACCTCTGCGACCAGAGATTTTGGAGGCTTGCCACGACGATCCATCAGCTGGACACTTAGGAGTAAGCAGAACGTTAGCACGCATCCGCACTAAATACTACTGGCCGAAGTTGCTTAGCTCTGTACGACACTATGTCAGAACCTGCCGGGACTGCCAAAGACGTAAAACGCCACCGCTAAAACCAGCAGGTCTCCTTCAACCGATAGAACCACCAGAAGCCCCATTCACACAAGTGGGAATGGACTTATTGGGCCCATTTCCTACGTCGTCATCGGGAAAACGGTGGATAAAAGTTGCGACCGACTATTTAACCAGATATGCCGAGACAGCGACTCTTGTTAAAGGATCAGCCGTTGAAGTAGCCGAATTCTTCGTCTCCAACATCGTACTGCGGCACGGAGCTCCAAAAGCGTTGATCACGGACCGAGGGACTGCATTTACGGCTGACCTGATGAAATGTATTATGAAATTGACGCACACCAGTCATAGGAAAACGACGGCATATCATCCTCAAGCAAATGGTCTTACAGAACGACTGAACAGAACGCTGGCTGATATGTTGTCAATGTACGTTGATATAGAACACCGTACTTGGGGTAAACTATTACCCGATGCAACATTCGCCTATAACACTGCGATGCAAAAGACAACACGGATGATGCCATTCCAACTTGTTTTTGGCCGGACGATAACGACACCTGTAGATGCAATGTTACCTATTGACGAGACGCCCGAGAATTACTATGATGTTCACGACTACATACAAAGAGCAGAAAAAACCAGACAGCTGGCACGATATCGCATACTCCAACAGCAGAAAACCAACACGCATCGATACAATCTGCGAAGAAAAGACGTCCAGTACACACCAGGAGACAGAGTATGGGTGTGGATTCCTGTACGAATACGTGGCCTGTCAGAAAAACTGCTTCGCCGCTATTTCGGTCCGTACAGAGTGCTCCGCCGCGTCGGCTCGCTCAACTACGAAGTTATGCCAGAAGGACAGGACATTTCATCCCGACAGCGGCATCGCACGGAAACTGTGCATGTCGTCAGGATGAAACCATATCACGACAGGCAATGAAACGCCGAAGATACAACGTTCTTGGACGTTAACGACATCCCCGACGAGGGTTTGTGAATGACTGCCATGCAACCAGTTCGACACAAGCATCGGGACGATGCACTCTGAAAAGGGGGGCAATGACACAATGTGACTTCAAATTACGCGCGCTAGCAAATACTTGTGCCTTCTAGATGAATTGCGATGCACGACCCTGTAGGACCCAGCTGCGCGCGAACCGTGTTGGTAAAAAGAAAACGTAGAAGAAGAGGCAGAAGTGAATCCTCGAGACAATCTAGCTGTGTTATTATTCTCGGGCACAAGTTCGCCCTGCCTACGTTAGCCTATTAAGGGGGGACGCGAGGATCAAATCGCGAAATTCTCGCAAAAACACGAATTTTGGATAAGGGCAGATTTGGATTCTGCATCACCATTTCTATCATATCTAAAAATATTTCCGCCGAAAACGATCTCAAAGTAAGCTTAAAAAATGTTTTTCTGACCGCGGATCGCAAAAAGCTGGCTGAAATCTGCGCGAAAATGGCCCATTTCCGAGCGCGATACTTCCGCGCCTTCGCCGCCGCTCGCGGAAAGCTTGGTGTCACTGGAAAGCTTGCTTCACCGCCGTACTTCTCCCGGTGAAACCACGACTCTACGAGCTAAGATAAACGCACAAACAGAAAAAATGCGAAGGCATCCGCGACGCCTTAGACGCGCACCCATTGGTCGCTCCTGTCACGTGGTACTGAGCGCGCTCTGTGAGTGGCTGCTGGGACGCGCTTGCTTGCGCTGGTCGTCTGCTCCGCGCACGCACGTCTGCTACGCACATGCTGGCGCACTATAGTTTGCGAATCCCCTGCCGATACGCCGATACGGTCGCCGATACGCCAACTCTTCTCTAGCGCGAGGCTTAGCGCCCGCAATGGATCGTCGCGTGGACCGGAAGCGCAGGATGAAGTACCGGACGAAGTACGCTTACGGGAAGCGTAAACGCAAGCGTCCTGTTGGGAAAACGAAGCAGTCAGCAGCGATTGAATCAGACGAACCGAGTACCGCGTCGCCACCAAGCTACGTGTCGTCGGAAGCCGACACCTGCTCGCTGCCGATGCTCGGCAGTGAAGCCTATGACGCGGGGCCGTCAACTAGCCGCGACGTTGCGGTGCGGTCCGAACGCGAAAGAAGTTTCGTTTTCGCTGCGGCGGGTGACGATGCGGTGCCGGCTGTTCAAAGTGACGGTGAATCGACGCCTGGCAGTGACACTGAAGACCGGGGGCCATCAACTAGCCGCAGCATCACGGTGCGGTGTGAACGCGAGAAAAGTTTCGTTTTCGCGGCGGCGGACGACGACGTGGTGCCAGCTGTCCAGGATGTCGGCGATCGTTTGCCTCAGCGGAAGCGCACCGTTCAAATACACCTGGAACCTCGTTTCGTGTCCTCGGAAGGCGCCGAGAAGCAAGCCAGCAGTGTCCGCGATGCACTTCGCGAGGTGTCGGCAACGGAGCGGAAGTTCGGGTTCGCGCAGCAAACGGAGCAAACATTGGCAACAAAAGAGGATGAGTTCACCCTAATTCAGGTTTCTGCCATGAATTCCCTAATAGGACCTGCACTCTGCCCAAAATGTTGTAAGAAGACTTTGTCAGTGCAGCATGGGACAAAATTGGGCCTGGCAGTAAAACTGGTACTTTTGTGTGCTTCCTGTGGCCCTATTCATTCACCTTGGTCATCCAGTAGAAAATCCGAAGGAAGGGCTTTTGAAGTCAACCTAAGAGCCATGCAAGCAATCAAGTCCATTGGAAAAGGGCCCACTGCCCTGAATGACTTCTGGGCTACAATGAATGTCTCTCATCGGGGCATTCATCAAAAAACCTATCAGGAACACCTAAAAAAACATTCAAACCAGGAGCAGAGGAAGCTGCACAAAACATCTTTGCAGATGCTGTGCTTGCGGTAAAAGACGTGTACAGTAAGATGCAGCCATCAAGCCCAAACAACATCACAGTTGTGTATGACGGCACGTGGCTTACAAGAGGCCACAGCTCACACATTGGGGTAGGATGTATTATTGAGTTTTACACGGGGCTTGTGCTGGATTGCACAGTCCTTTCCAACTTCTGTCTTGGGTGTTGTCAACAACCAGCAGAGAGCGACCCCAACTTCGTCACTTGGGCTGAGAAACATCAATGTCAGAAGAATACTGATGTTGGCTCCAGACAGATGGAAGTGGAGGCTGCTCTGACACTTTTCAGGCGCTCTGTCAGCAGGTATGGCCTCCGCTACACCAACATTATATGTGATGGTGACAGCCGAACCTATCTTGCTCTGTGCAAAGATGAGGTGTACGGCTTCATACCACTGACCTAAGAAGACTGCGTGAACCATGTGCAGAAGAGAATGGGCACCGCTCTCCGCACACTGGTGACAAGAGCTAAGAAAGGGGAGCCATTGGGTGGGAGAGGTGGACTGACGCAGGAGTTGATTAAAAAACTGACCAGCTACTACGGGTTAGCCTTGCGAAAACACACAAGTGTCCCTGACATGCAAAGGGCCGTGATGGCCACTTTTTATCACGTCACGTCCACCGACGACGAGCCTCACCATGAGCTCTGCCCACCTGGCCCTGATAGCTGGTGCAAACATCGTTCAGCACAGGCTAAAATGGAGCCAGCACCACCTCACAGGTATAACCTGTCGAAACGTGTAGCGGAGGCTCTGCTGCCTGTATACCAACGTCTCTCTGACCCGCAACTGTTGGAGCGATGCAAAGGCAACAAAACTCAGAATGCGGCGGAAAGCTTGCATTCAGTTATTTCGTCACTGACTTCAAAGGACCAACACGCTTCATTGTTCGCAGTGGAGACAACAGTACATGAAGCAGTTGCACGCTACAATTTTGTGAATTTGCGAGCCTACACTGAAATGTGCAAGTCCGTGGGCATCAAACCTGCTAGCCTCGCCCTTCAAAGAGCTGTAGAAAAAGACCAGCAAAGAAAACGAAAAGCACGCAGTGCAGAAAAAATGAAAGAGAAAGGACGTAAGAAGACCCTCGCAAGCAAAGACACAAAGTATTACAGTCCCGGGGCATTTTGATGGACCTTTACTGACTGTTCAACTTTAACGCCAGTTTTCTCAGAAACGTGTTTTGACCCGACTGTCCAGCTTGCCACGATGCTTGCATGACTATGGCTTGACGGATTTTCATGTGGTTTTTTGCATTGTGTTCCTCAGTGAATTTTCTATGTCGTGACGTTTTCATATTTGTTAATTACTACCTCAGTATTTTTACTCCTAAGCTAATTTCACATTATGATAACGACCACATTTACAAGCATGTATACAATGTTCTCTGTAAAATAAAAACAGAGTCATAAAAATATTTGCAGAATGTCACGCCATCAACCATCCCAATGGCTAAAATATAAGAGCAACTATAGGCTTCTACCATGTTTTTTTGTCACACCAGGCTTTGGGCAAGTTTGGTAGTACACTGATGGATAAAAAAATTTATAATGCCAGAACTACTGGAGATAGCTGAATGAAACTTTGTCATTTATCATTTAGCGCAGTTTCCAGTAAGCATGCCAAGTTTCATTGCTCTACGACAAAAACTAAAGAATTTCACTTTCGATCCCCACCTCCCCCCTTAAAAGAGTTCATTGAAGAGTGCGTTACAATATGGTGCTTGAATCGCAACCCCCTGCGCTCAACTCCAAGTTCATGAAGAAGCACAGTACATCTCTCAAAGGTGACGTTTTTGTACAGTACCTATGGTGGAACTAAAACAAACTAAGCCTCTTTTTTTAACGGTATCTTTAAAAGGAAGGAATCATTCTTTTGCAGTTTCACAAAATGAAACAGGGGCATAAATTATAAAGTCGTTTTCAAGTTTTGTTTTATGAAACTCTCTCTGCCAGGTTTTTCGCATTCTTCTGTAACTATGGCAACTATGGCTCAAAGCGAAGAATGGAGAAGTGGTCTGAGATTGCCTTCGTAAATTTTGATTCTTGTGCTGCCGTAAATACCAAATGTGCGTCAAGCGTCACCGTGTTTGTCATCCCGTTTGATGTAAACGCCAATGTTTCATTCGACGTCTTGTTTCAGTGAAATAAAAGTGCAAAGCGCCCATTGTGTGTAACAGTAGGGGTCATTGCATGCATTGTCGTTAAGTTAATGTCAAGGCGATGAACACAGCTAAAAATTGTGCCAACTGAAAGCTGTTGGTGAATTTTTTTTTTCTTGATTCGACATTTTGCACTTCATGGTGTTGCCATGATTTCTTCAGCCCTTGAATATTCAGCTTTGTTTATAGCAGGAATTAGGTTTTCTGAAACAACGGCCGCTGCCTTATATAAATGTGTCTGTTTGTGCGAAGGCATGTTAGTGAATGCGAGTGAATTGCATACTAGACTTCGTTTTCACAGGCGAGTGCGATGCGTTCTTCACATTTTCTTTCACAGTGCTCTAATTTAATATAAACAAGTTATCACTAAATAACACATGCACGCAGTACAGGTGAAATGCAAAAAAAGCACATGTTAGACAGAAGTAAGGCTTCCTAATAAGATAAATAGTTAAGTATGGTACAATTTCTTAAAAATGAAATCATTCTTTTTTTTCCCCGTTCAATAATAGTTTTAGCGGTGTCACTTCATTAACGATCACAATCGATGCAACTGATTGTGATTGATCGTGATCGTTGTATCGATCACGAACGATGCAGTGATATTGACCCGTGTCTGCGTGTGAACGACAACGATGATGTGGGGATTTAGCAGACACCAAGTAGTGGGCCTCTGGCTTGACTCAACAACAAAGAAGACAATCTTGCGGCTTAGCTGTTGAAAACACGCTGCTTTCTCTGCCTCAAGGCGTACTTGTGCTTTGTTCGCGTTGTACTGCGACACTGGTGGAGGTGCTGGCCCGCGACACCACCTGATGCTCCACACTCCCACGGGGAGCCGTTCATCCAGTCCAGAAGCACTTGTCGACATTCCCGTGCATCGCTTCAGTCGTCGCTTGCGAAGCCTCCCTCCAGAGTTCACCCCCTCGCAGGAACACTCTACAAGGCAGCGCTCACATCTCCCAATGGCCACCGCCAGTTTACAGCAGTTACTACGAGAGAGCAGTCCACCAACCCCATCTCAGGTAACCTTTTTTTCACCGCTGGTGCCTGATCGCTTTGGTGGTGGAGCAGATGAAGACGTCGAAGACTGGCTTGATCACTATGAACGTGTCGCCAACACCAACCAGTGGTCTCTTGAACAAAGGCTTTCCCGCGCCTATTTCTATCTCTACGACAGTGCTCGTACTTGGTACGAGAACAGAGAAGGCAGTTTGTCAACATGGAGTGACTTTAAAAGAGGGATGATTGACACATTTGCCGATGTTGACCGGCGCGAACGTACGCAACATATACTCGAGCTACGGGTTCAGAAACCCAATGAAACGGTCGCAATGTTCGCTGAGGACATGGCCCGTCTCTTCCATAAAGCTGACCCGCACATGACCGACGACAAAAAGTTACGCTACCTCATGCGTGGCGTTAAAGAGCAATTGTTCGCCGGACTTTTGCGGAACCCGCCAAGCACCATGACAGACTTGCCCCGCCGTGGTGGTCTAGTGGCTAAGGTACTCGGCTGCTGACCCGCAGGGCGCGGGTTCAAATCCCGGCTGCGGCGGCTGCATTTCCGATGGAGGCGGAAATGTTGTAGGCCCGTGTGCTCAGATTTGGGTGCACGTTAAAGAACCCCAGGTGGTCTAAATTTCCGGAGCCCTCCACTACGGCGTCTCTCATAATCATATAGTGGTTTTGGGACGTTAAACCCCACATATCAATCAAATCAACCATGACAGACTTCATCAAAGAAGCTACGGCTATCGAGCGGGCGCTTCAACTACGATGCCGACAATACGATCGCTTGTCCAGCAGCACTCACACTCAACTCGCCGCTACGACATCTGATAATCACAGCTCGTTACGCGATTTAATACGAGAGATTGTTCGCGAAGAGCTGCTGAAGCTGCGGACTCTGGTCACGGAACCACCCACGGCGTCTGTCGCTGAAGTCGTTCGCGAAGAAATACGCCAAGCGTTTTCGGCAGCTGATCCTACTCACGATCAGCGACCCATGAGCTACGCAGCCGCGCTTCACCGCCCACCGCCCGTTCCGCCGTCGTACCGCCGTCGTACCGCCAGCCATCGACAGCCGTTCCTTGGTCGCCACCGCAAGAACAGACACCGCGGCGCCCTTCCATCGTGCCACCGTATGAAATGCTGCCGTACGAAGAGCCGTCTCCCAACGAGACACGGCATTTACAACATTATGAGCCGTTGAGGCGTCCACAGCTTCGTAAAACAGACGTCTGGCGCACCGTGGATAGACGTCCGCTTTGTTTTACCTGCGGAGGTGTCGGCCACATTTCTCGTCATTGCTGGCACCGCTTCGACAAGTTTCGACCTCTTCGGCAATGGTCTGACGATCGACGCCCCAACGACGACTACCCACCACGCCGGGACGCTGATTCTCAACGACCTTCCTTGTCTCGGTTCCATTTTGACAACCGCCGAGCCAACAATGACGACGGTGAGCCTAATTACCAGCCAGGTTTGGGACATCGACCACGTTCTCCGTCTCCGGCATATTCGCCTTCGTCGCGCCACCGCACTACAGCCGACGCCAGTGGAAGGAGGTCACCAAGTTCACGCCGGGGAAACTGAAGGCGGCGACCTCCGGGGGTGAGGTTGCAGGCCGCCAAGGCGACAAAAAAAGGCCCCCGTTACTCTTACCACAGGACGCCATAAAGCCGACTAGTTGTAACGTTAACGAAACTGTGACCACAGATCTTACTGTTTTTGTAGACGGACAGCAAGTAACAGCCTTAGTAGATACCGGTGCCGACTTTTCTATCATAAGTGAAAACCTTGCCGTGCGCCTAAAAAAAGTGAAGACTACGTGGACGGGACCTCACCTGAGGACAGCAGGCGGCCAGCTGTTGATGCCTGTCGGAAGGTGTACAGCGAGACTCGGCATCGGCAGCTTTTCTTTCTTGGCGACGTTTGTCATCCTCACCTCATGTTGCAAGGACCTGATCATAGGGATGGACTTCTTAAGAGAATATGGTGCCGTCATCAACATCCCGGACCGTTCGATTACGTTCCGCAACAGCCCTGGTTTGGTTGACTGTTCATACGCAATACATAACACTTTACGTATAATTGATGATGATGTGGTCGTCCCACCACGGTCATGCACTCTTGTTTCGGTGGAGGCACGAAGCGTTTGATGGCGAAGGCATTGCCGACCAAATTGGCTCGCTGCTATTTAGCCATGGCATTTCGGTCGCACGAGGTATCGTCCGTCTCACTGGTGGGCGCACAAATTTACTTTTGACCAACTTCAGTACTGAGCGCCGGCACCTTCTGAAGGGCACAGCTATCGCTTCTTACGACAATATCGTAGACATGCGAGGCAGTTTATGTTTATCGGTATTAGACGAAGCGCCTAATCAAGAACCAGAACCCGTTCTCGATGTTAGTCCCACTCTGTCAGAGGATGACCGACAGAGACTTCTTCAGCTACTAGCCGAATTCCACGACTGCTTTTCATCGACCTCACGAGTTGGTCGAACACCTTTGACAAAGCATCGAATAATCACCGAGGACACGGCGAGACCTATTCACCAGAACCCTTATCGTGTAGCTTTAAAGGAACGCGAAGCCTTACAACAACAAGTCGCGAAAATGCTTCAAGATGATGTAATTCAACCGTCACAGAGCTCTGGGCATCGCCTGTAGTGCTAGTAAAGAAAAAGGACGGCACGCTGCGTTTTTGCGTGGACTACAGGAAGCTGAATTGGGTGACCAAAAAAAGATGTGTACCCGCTCCCACGTATTGATGACTCCCTTGACAGACTTCGGCACGCTCGCTACTTTTCTTCCATGGACTTGAGGAGTGGATACTGGCAGATCGAGGTAGACCCAAGAGACCGACAGAAAACCGCTTTTGTGGCGCCAGATGGTTTATACGAGTTTAAAGTCTTGCCTTTCGGTTTGTGCTCCGCGCCCGCGACATTTCAAAGGCTTATGGACACGGTACTTTCGGGATTGAAGTGGAAGACGTGCATAGTCTATATGGACGACGTTGTATTATTTTCAACGACTTTTGACGAGCATCTCCAAAGGCTGGAAGTTGTTTTATGTGCCATACGGTCTGCGGGCCTAACATTGAAGCCGGAAAAGTGTCATTGCTGTTTCCACGAACTTCAGTTTCTCGGTCACGTCGTCAGTAACGTAGGCATCCGACCCGATCCTGGAAAAATTGCCGCTGTCGCACGGTTCCCAGTACCCTCCAATAAGAAGGCTGTCAGACGCTTCCTGGGCCTTTGTGCCTATTATCGCCGATTTATCGCAGACTTTGCCCGCATCGCGTCGCCACTAACTCGTCTCACAAGAGACGACGTTGCCTTTGAGTGGAACGAAGAACAGGAGGCTGCCTTTAATGACCTGCGTCAACGTCTTCAAACGCCCCCAGTGCTTGCCGACTTCGACGAAGAAGCCCCGACGATGCTTCACACAGACGCTAGCAATGTAGGTCTGGGAGCTGTGCTTGTGCAGCAGCAAGAGGGCACAGAAAGGGTAATCGCTTACGCAAGCAGAACGTTAACACGTGCTGAGGCTAATTACTCTACAACTGAGAAGGAATGTCTCGCCGTGGTATGGGCGGTTTTAAAATTTCGCCCGTATTTATATGGCCGCCCCTTCAAAGTAATTAGCGACCACCACTCATTGTGCTGGTTAACAAGTCTAAAAGACCCTAGAATTCGATATTGTAGTCGTACACAAGTCAGGCAAGCGACATATGGACGCCGACTGTCTGTCCCGTTCACCCATTGAGTCGGCAACCCTACCTGAAGAGGAGGAAATGGCATTTCTCGGTGTCCTCGACACGACTGCCATTGCGCAGCAACAACGTGACGACGCTGAGTTGCTTGGCCTAATTAACTACTTGGATGGCAGATCTCAGAAGGCGCCAAGAGTTTTCGCAAGAGTGTTGTCGTCATTTTGTTTACGGGACGGAGTACTCTACAAAAGAAACTTTTCGCCGACGGGATCTGCCTATCTGCTCGTCATCCCAGCAGCCCTTCGTACGGAAGTACTCAAAGCATGCCACAACAAGGTGAGCTCTGGCCATTTGGGTTACACGAGAACGCTGGCCAGAATACAGCAAAAGTATTACTGGCCGAGACTAACCACAGCCGTGAAGCACCACGTCCGTGCCTGTCTCGACTGCCAGCGACGCAAGTCACCACCGACTAAACCAGCTGGCCTCCTGCAACCCGTACAGGTCCCAACAGCTCCATTCTACCAGATCGGCCTGGACATTTTGGGCCCACTACCTACTTCTACTGCAGGGAACCGCTGGGTTATCGTCGCGACGGATTATCTGACCCGTTATGCCGAGACAAAGGCTATCCAGAGAGGTACAGCAGCAGAGGTGGCAACATTTTTCATCGAGAACATTGTACTGAGGCATGGTGCACCATCCGTCGTGATCACAGACAGAGGAGCCGCATATATGGCAGCTCTTTTGGATCACGTCCTCATGCTGAGTGGAACAGCGCATTGTAAGACCACCGCCTACCACCCACAAACGAACGGGCTGACAGAGCGTCTAAACAAAACCATTGAAGACATGCTTTCGATGTACGTAGATGTTGAACACAAAAATTGGGATGAAATCTTGCCGTACATAACGTTTGCGTACAATACGGCAAAGCAAGAAACGACGCGCCTGACCCCGTTCAGCCTCGTTCATGGACGAGAAGTACGAACTATGTTAGATGCGATGCTACCGCACGAAGGTGACGGCATCGACCCATACGCCAACACGTTGGCGGAACGCACGGAAGAAGCTAGGCAACTTGCACGTTTACGAATCCGCCAGCAACAAGAGTACGATGCAGGCTGCTACAATGCTCACCGCAGAACAGTCGTCTATCAAACTGGTGACAAAGTATGGGTTTGGACACCCGTACGGAAACGAGGACTTTCCGAAAAGCTTTTAAGAAGATACTTTGGGCCTTACCGAGTGCTGCGACAACAGAGTGAGGTTACTTATGAAGTTGTTCCCGACAGTTCGTGTAGTACCAATTGTCGCCAGCACCATCCTGAACTCGTTCACGTAGTGCGCATGAAGCCTTACGTCAGCGAGTGATTGCGTGAGACTTTTCTTTAACAAAAAAAACTGCATTATTGACTTCGCATCGGGTCGATGCTCTTTGAGAGGGAGGCAAATGACCCGTGTCTGCGTGTGAACGACAACGATGATGTGGGGATTTAGCAGACACCAAGTAGTGGGCCTCTGGCTTGACTCAACAACAAAGAAGACAATCTTGTGGCTTAGCTGTTGAAAACACGCTGCTTCCTCTGCCTCAAGGCATACTTGTGCTTTGTTCGCGTTGTACTGCGACAATATTTCGTAGCACGCAGCATTCTGCGGTTTGAAGAATTTCATTTTTCATGCAAGGCGTTCGGGCATCGATTGTGAGGCAAGCGCTTACACAATAGGCACTTCAACCTGGAATACAATTCTGAGCCAGTAGAAATCAATTCCATTAAGAGCTACACCAATAGACACACATCAAATTAATCACACGTACACCGGACGACCCCGATTCACTTTATAATGCGTACAATATTACACATTCTCTCCGCCTGCTTTGTTTTCTTTCGTACTGTGTCGCACTAGCAGGTTTTGTTGGTTGTTTTCTTCTTACGCCTTGTCCACACTTACATCACTCATATGGACCCACAACACAGTGCATATAACAAAATATCTCCAAGACTCCCACGTTGCGACACCCAAGTAACACACTCACGCACGAACATGTGGCAACGCTGATGCATGGCTTTTGTGTGCGGTAAATCACAGACGCGCATATTCAGATTTCACCTCACCTTACTGCACACAAATTTTTTTTTTCCAGTGCATAGAAATAACGTTCTACTTTATTGCTGTTCTTTTGCTTTATGATGACTTCTTCGTGCATCACTTCCTTGCCATCTCCCCTTTCTCGCTGCTTTATTTGTTTAGTGAAAATAAACATTGACATACTGATTTCTTCATGTGCTTCTTGTTGTTCTCTCTCTCTTTCTTTTGTGCATTTAATTGCAGACCATCTTTGAGATAGGGAACACGGGCAAAAGTGCGGCGTTTGCGGTCATGAAGAATAAGCGGCGGAAACACGACAACCTCATCGAACGCCTTTCGGCAAGGGGCACTCAACAGGCGGAGGAAGAGAAACCAGCCGCCAAGTGCAGCAATGTTAGCAGCTCTGCTGTCATGGCGGGAGAGGAAGAAATAGGGGTAGGCTCTCCTCCTTGCTCTCCGGTGGCGGTTCGTAGTGTTACGAGTCATTTTATCAGCTCAAAAAGATGGAACATGTATAGATCGAGATACACACACACACAGCACTGAGTGTGCTATGAGTGTACTATGTCTTCACATAAGATTTTTAAAGTTACATTCAAACAGCTGCAGTTTCCAGCAGACCGATATTTCAGACCCTGTCAGGGACCACCTTATGGTTCAAATAATCTGTAGTTCCAAGTAACTGTTCTAGCAAAATACAAGTTTCGTTTTCCGGTGACTGAAAAAAAAAGGGGGGGGGGGGCTTTTAAAACATTACTGCATACTTTTGCAGCCTGTTGTTTTTCTGTTATTGTCATGATGTAGCAGATGACATAGTTATCAATGCGCATCTTAAATATCCGTGTACTGTCTACTCGAGCTCTTTTAATGATTAAGTACTTCTTCCCAACAGCCAATTTCACAATTACGTCACTTCATTGTTGTTTTCATCAATGGAGACACCAGCAAGTGAGCACCATTTAGTGGTGCTCATTGATTCTGAGCAACGAATGTTCATGATGGAAACCAAGGAAATCTGTAAGACTGTACTGTTATTTAAGAAATGTATGTTTTTTTGAATTAGATTTTTTTTAAACATTCATAGCTTACATATACAGTTAAATCTCGTTTTAATGAAGTTGGAGGGCCGTCGCAATTTGCTAGTTATAACCAATATTTCGTTAAAGCCACAGGGGGTATTTACTGCAAATATTATGCACTGTACTTACCAAAGACAAATAACAGGCTAAATAGCATCTCGCCTCATGGTGGCATGCAACAAAATTACCACATTCCGCAAATAAAAAGGGAATGTCACGCACTTATTTTGTTGCACTTCAAATAGATTTAGCTGCAAATAAATCTGTAATACAATGCTGGTGCATCTTCCTAATGCGAATGATGGCTTGCTCAGCTGCGGCCGCAATGTTCAAGCCATCTTATCGCCCTCGTGAGCGCCGAAATAGTGGCGCCCTACATCCACTGCGTCTAATGCCTCTGACGTTGCCGGCACGTTGGTCGCCCGCACGGTGGTCTCCCGTTTGTCGACAGAGTCATCATCGCTGGTCTCATCCAGATCATTGAATTTGCGCTCAAAGTCGTCATCGGGGAGCTGTTTCGTTGCCACCACTTCTGAGTCCGCACTCACTTAGTCGCATAATGACTCGCTGTCAGGCACGACACCGGCTTCACGAAGTGTCGTCCATGATGCCGAGACTTCGTCTGGTGCGGGGGCAAATGAAGTGTGTCGAAGGCAATTTGCAAGCGTGGTCGCCGTCACACTCATTCACGCCACTTGAAGCATTTCGAGAGTGTAGCGTACAAATCAACATGGGTGTCCCGCTTCAACCTCATGTTGAGCAGAAGCCTGTCAATCACGCGCTTGCGGTAACCTGCCTTCAGCGACATAATCGCGCCTTGGTCAAGCTGCTGTATTTTGGCTGTGCAGTTGGCAGGGAGGAATAGCAGCTCGATGTTATGGAGTGCAGCAGCGGTGTGGTGGGAGGTGCAGTTATCTAAAACAAGGCACACCTTGCGGTTCGCTTTTGCCAGCTTCTTATCTCATTCCAAAAGCCATTTTGCAAAAATCTCCCTGGTCGTTGAGGCTTTGCAATTGGCCGTGTACTTTGACTGGGAGCTGCTTCTTCTCCTTAAAGCAGCGGGGGAATGAACTTTTGACAATTATGAAAATTGGCAGCTTCTCAGAACCAGTCAAGTTGGCACATAGTAGCGCAGTGATCCGCAGCTTACTTTGTTTGCCCCCATGGCACTGCTTATCTCTGAGGGATGAAGTCTTGTGCGGCAAAAAAAAGAAAGCAGTTTTGTCCGCGTTAAAAATGTCTTCTGTGCTGTATTTTTCCAGCAGCCGCGTGATGTTTTCTTTCGCCCACTTCGTAGCCTCTGCTTTGTCAACAAATTGTGATTTGCCACAGACCACTCTCCCGACGATTTCGTGGCGCTCCTTGAAACGTTGGAGGCAACCCGAACTTGCTACAAAGTTATCTTGATCCATGATGCAGGCGAAGTCCCTTGCTTTTGTTTGTAGCATGGCACCACTCAGCGGCAGATTACGGCCCGCGTGTCCAAAATCCACTTAAAAACGGCCCTTTCGACTGCTTCAAAGGCAGCAGGCCTCATTCTCCTAACGTTTCCTTTCATGCCACGCGCAACAGCGCCGATGATGGACTCCTACTTGCTCATGATCGTGGACAGTGTACTCGTCGTCACGGCAAAGTCACTTGCCACTTTGCTTTTCTTTGTTCTTGCCTCAATGGCTTTTATCATAAGCCACCTTGTGGTCTATTCCCGCCTGGCGCATTCATGTTGCTGTGATTACGAGCAGCGCACGGTCAAGATAGGGCAGAAGCACTAAAACCCCGCAGGGGCGCCTGCGCAAGTAGGCGTTTGGTGTGTAGCGACACCACGGACCCGAGCTAACGGGGGAGTTTCGGCTCCCTCCCACGCCTAGCCGTGCGTGGCTTTGCCGTGTCCGGGGAAAAGGGGATCCTGGGGGTTGAGCTGACGCTGGGTGATTGGACCTTTAAGGCCCCCCGGCAGAGGCAACACACCCCTTTGGCCCCGGCTTCACGTAGACGGCACCCCTGGGCTGACCCACCCAGGGGAAATCGGCAGTCGCCTTTTCCTATCTCTCTCTTCCTATATCTTAGTCTTTTCTCGTCTTTAAATCTGTCCTGTCTTCTTCTCTCTTCCATTTACTTCCGATTTTTCATGGCGGCAAGGGTTAACCTTGTGTGGCTATCCTGCCTAGGATAAACCATATTCGGTTATAGCAACGGCGTACTGCTGGCGAAGGGCAGGCTTGTTCACATGTTCTGCCGCGTCCCCTTGTTGGGCTCCGTGGTGGGTGGTAGGCGCCGATGCCGAAGAAGCCAATTTTTCATGGGACCTCAAAACCCCCCTGTAACTGATCGTGCTCCGAAAAGAGTACGCACCGATGCATCATCTTTGTTTTTCCCTCAAAACGTTGAAACATTTCCAAAATACCATGTCCTTCACTGCGAGCAATCATCAACCAAAGCCAGAGCAATATCACCTTTTCTAGTGGCCAAGTGCCTTAAAGACACCATTGGAACCGGCTATAAGGCCTCAAAGATGGCAAGTGGGGACATTCTCCTCGAACTAAAAGACAAGGAACAGTACGACAAACTCTCACACCTCGTAGCCTTTGGCAATATCCCTGTATCAGTTACTGCACATCGTACCATGAACACAGTGAAGGGCGTAGTATCCGATGAAGACCTTAAGACACTAAGTGAAGAGGAACTCCTAGACGGATGGAAAGACCAAGGCATATTACATGTGCAGCGCATAAAAATCAGACGCAACAACACTGAAACCGCAACAAAGCACCTAATACTTACATTCAATTCAAACATCCTACCTAAAACAATCGAGACCGGCTACGTAAAACTTTCTGTGCGACCGTATGTTCCTAACCCGAGACGTTGTTTTAAATGCCAGCGATTTGGACACGGATCTCAGACCTGCCGAGGTCAGCTGACTTGTGGCAAATGCGGCATAACAGGTCACGAAACTGATAAGTGCCAAAACGATGAGGTACACTGTGCAAACTGCAAAGGCAGCCATGCCGCATATTCCAGAGCGTGCCCAGCCTGGAAGAGAGAAAAAGAAATTATCACCATAAAAGTTAACGAAAATATAACGTTCCGTGAAGCACGACAGAGAGTTTCACCTTCATTCGCACTAAGAGCCTCCTTCGCTGAAGTGGTGCAACGAGGGGCGGCACCACAACGGCCCTTGGTGGCTACCTGGACCATGCCTAGCGTGGCCAGGTCAGAGCCACCTGCCCCTCTGGCGGGAACAGCCAGCGCTGCCCTGCCCGCAGCAAACCAGTCCACACCGGTGGCCTCTGCAAGCCCTGGCAGCAGCCAGGGCAACAAGGAGGCCAAGGAGGTCCCAACAACCTCTTGCCCGGTGGGGTCAAAGACTTCGTCGACTGAGGCGAAGTCTACGCTACACACAGATCGCTCTTTGGAGCGGGTGTCCAGTGCCTCGCAGGAGGCAATGGACACCACCACCAGCCAAACAGCCATGCAGGCCTCTGGGTCTGCAGTTTTCGGGCCACCTGCCAAGGCAGAGGGCCCGAAGTCTCTCACAACCGCACGCGGGCACCGCGAGCGGGCGTCCAGCGTCTCTTCCGAGATGATGGACACAACACAAAGTGTATCGGCGCCTCAGACGCCGAAAGATTGGCGTGGCTCTAAGGAGCCTGCCAAAAAAGAAAAACCACGCATTAGGGGGCCTGAAAAGGCCTCCTAAGCTAAGGTTGTCTACTTCGACGCACAGCACAAAAACTCACTCAAAATGGCTACACAAATAATGCACTGGAATGCTAGGGGTCTTCTCCACAATCTTGATGACATTACAGAACTTTTACATAAACACAATCCCAAGGTGCTGTGCATCCAAGAGACACATCTGAAGCCATCTCAAACAAACTTTCTTAGACAATATGCCGTGTTCCGCAAGGATCGGGATGAGGCAACTGCTTCATCCGGCGGTGTAGCTATAATAGTACAAAAATCCGTGCCTTGCCGACCTCTTATTCTTCAGACGGCACTCGAAGCAGTGTCAGTCCGCGTCATTCTATTTGACAAACTAGTCACTGTGTGTTCACTATACATACCACCAAGCTACAAACTTAACCGCACAGATTTTCATCACCTCATTGACCAGCTGCCGGCACCCTACATTGTTGTTGGTGATCTCAATGCTCACAACACTCTGTGGGGGGATGCCCGGTGCGATGCGAGAGGCCGACTGATAGAGCAATTCCTCCTGTGCTCCGGAGCATGCCTCTTCAATAAAAAACAGCCTACCTATTACAACATTCATCACAACTCATACTCATCGATAGACTTGGCGCTTGGTTCTCCCTCTCTCTTTACCGAGTTAGAATGGAACGTGGTCATGAATTCGTACGGCAGTGACCACTTTCCTGCTATGTTAAACTTGACATTATCGCATGAGGTTCCTCCTCATATTCCCAAATGGAAAATAGCATCCGCTGACTGGGAGAAATTTCAAGAATTGACACTTTTACCTCGTGACTTTATCACAAATTGTGACATTGATTGCGCAGTAGCATTCTTCAGTGCGTTTATTCTGGATGCTGCTGAAAAGTGTATCCCGCAAACAAATGGGCACTCGTGTAAACGACGTGTTCCCTGGTGGAACGATGACTGTAGAGAAGCGCGTAGGAAACAAAATAAAGCCTGGGGCATCCTGCGCCGATATCCAAACGCAGAAAACCTCGTCGAATTTAAAAAAGTGAAATCACTGGGTAGGCGAACACGACGTCAGGCAAGAAGGGAGAGTTGGGTCAAGTTTCTCTCCGGCATTAACTCCTACACCAATGAAAAGAAAGTCTGGAGCAGCCTCAGAAGTCTTAAGGGGCAGCAAGCATATCCTCTGCCTTTAGTGAGTCAAGGGAACACACTGGAGGACCAGGCCAACAGCCTTGGCAAGCACTTTGAGCGCATTTCCAGTTCTGCGCACTACTCAAAATCTTTCTTAAAACATAAAGAAATGACAGAACGGAAAACACTAGAGTTGAAGTCCAAAACAAACGAACAGTATAATACTCCATTTAAAATTGCCGAACTTAGGACGGCCCTCAATGCGTGCCACAGCACAGCGCCGGGACCAGACAGAATTATGTATGACATGCTCAAACACCTTCACGATGACACCGAAATCAGTTTACTTGCTCTGTATAACACTATCTGGGCTGCTGGGTACCTGCCGTCTACGTGGAGGGAGGCCATTGTTGTTCCTATTCTAAAGGAAGGCAAGGACCCCTCTTCAGTTACAAGTTACCGTCCAATAGCCCTTACGAGCTGCCTGTGCAAGGTGTTCGAGAAAATGATAAACAAAAGACTTATGCATTTTCTAGAAACCAACAAACTTCTTGACCCCTTTCAATGTGGTTTTAGAGAGGACCGATCTACTACAGACCATCTCATACGCATTGAAGCATACATACGCGATGCGTTCATCCACAAACAGTACTGTCTCTGTGTGTTTCTTGACATGGAAAAAGCATATGACACCACACGGCGCTACGGCATCCTTAGAGATCTGTCAGACATTGGTATTCATGGCAATATGTTGAATATCATAAAGAGCTACTTATCCGAGCGAACATTCCGTGTTCGTATTGGGAATGTCTTGTCCAGGCCGTTTATTCAAGAAACGGGAGTACCCCTGGGTGGTGTCCTGAGCTGCACCCTCTTTATTATAAAAATGAATTCATTACGACTCTGCATTCCACATAACACATTCTATTCAATGTATGTGGATGATATCCAGGTAGGCTTTAGGTCATGTAATCTTGCAGTGTGTGAGCGGCATGTCCAGCTTTGTCTGAACAAAGTATCCAAGTGGGCTGACCAAAACGGGTTCAGGTTAAGTCCAGAGAAGAGCACCTGTGTGCTCTTTTCTAGAAAGAGAGGCCTCCACCCAAATCCCGAAATTGACTTGCTTGGCCAGCGGTTACCTGTAGAGGCCGAGCATAAATTTCTAGGCCTAATTTTGGATTCTAAACTCACATTTACATCACACATCAAGTATATTAAAAACAAATGTATAAAAACAATGAACATTCTGAAAGTACTCTCACGCACATCATGGGGGAGTGACCGAAATTGTTTGATCAATCTCTACAAAAGCCTCGTTCGAACGCGCCTGGATTATGGGGCAATAATATATCAGTCTGCCACCCCAAGTGCTCTGAAAATGCTTGACCCAGTCCACCATTTGGGCATCCGTCTGTCTACGGGAGCTTTTCGCACTAGTCCCGTGGAGAGTTTGTATGTCGAATCCAATGAGTGGTCATTGCACCTGCAAAGAACATACATGTCTTTTATATACTATTTAAAAACGAACGCAGACAAAGAACACCCTTCACACACGACTATCAATGACTTGTCAAGTCGTACGCTCTTCGAGAACCGTCCTTCGTTTCAACAGCCTTACTCACTTCGTGTGAGGAGCCTCGCTGAACAAACGGGTGTGCCACTTATTGAACACAGTCTGATGGCTCCCGTTCCATGTCTGCCGCCGTGGCAGTGGCAGCCCATAGACTGTGATACATCATTTGTTGAAGTTACGAAGCATGCGCCTATAGCACATATACACACTCACTTTCTCGAATTGCAGCACAAATACAACTGTCCTGAATTCTTTACGGATGCTTCCAAGTCTGATAGTGGCGTGTCCTATGCTGCCGTTGGTCCATCCTTTTCAGATTCTGGCATTCTCCACCCTAATTCAAGCATATTCACAGCGGAGGCCTATGCTATACTTGTGGCCGCTAAACATATAAAGGAACTAAAGCTACAACGTGCGATAATATTCACCGACTCTCTGAGTGTCATAAAAGCTTTGAAGACCCTCAAAAAACATAAAAATCCTGTTTTTTTGATGCTTTACTCTCTTCTGTGCACCATATACTCGCTCAAAAAACAAGTTGTATTGTGCTGGGTGCCAGGGCACCGCGAAATCCGGGGAAATGTGTTAGCGGACCAACTGGCTGCCTCAGCTAAGGACAACGCTAACACTAATGCATCTATGGCTGTCTCTGCGTTAGAACTCAAACAATTCGTAAAACAGAAGCTCAGGGCGCACTGGCAGCTTTCATGGGATAAGCAAACGCGAAATAAATTACATGTTATCAAACCGAGCCTTGGAACTTGGCCGTCAATATCAAGGTCACGCCACACTCAAGTAATACTCACAAGACTACAAATAGGACACACCCATAGCACTCATTCACACCTTTTGTCTGGTGGTGATCCTCCCGTGTGTGACAGATGTGGTGACCCACTCAGCGTTCTTCATATTTTAATTGAATGCAAGGAATTGGATGCTCTTAGACAAAAACACTTTCTACTTCTTCACCGACATCAAATGCCACTGCATCCGTCAATGTTTATAGGTAAAGAGCCTGTTTTTAAGCACAAATCATTGCTCGCATTTTTAAAAGATATAAATAATTTTCATGTCATATTTCCAGGAAATCCGTAGCACGACCTCCAAGTGGAGGTTGCTGCTGCGGTAACTACATTAAAAAAGCACCTGCCTGGCGTCCCTTGGACACAAGGGTCGTTGACAAGGCAGTTGTGCTATTATCCTTTTATGATTTTATTACTATGACCGTCTATCATTCATCCTCACTTCAAGTGCCACGTCATGCTCATGATTTTAGTATCTATTAGGCCACTATACAGCCACGTAACATTATCATTGCTCACATCCCTAAATACCATTGTTATACACTGACAATTATTACACTTTTATAATTTTTATGGCGCTCTTTGGCCAAACATGGCCCTTGCGCCAATAAAACCAATATAATAATAATAATAATAGAAGCACTAAAAAAAAGACGCACGCAAAAACAATTCGGCTAACGTCGGCGAGTGAGAACACTAGCATGGAGGAAGGAAGTTGCAGGCATGCGTGTTGCGGCCATGCTTACTGAGGTTAAGTGGGGATGTTGCGAGTGGGCTTGCGGGCACAGAGAGAGAGAGATTAGAGTGGAAAGGGTTATCTTCACTGCAGCCTGTTAGGAAGCACGACTCAGCACCGTGAAGAAGGGGAGAGGACGAATATAAAGAAGACACAAAAGAAAGAAGTGAAAAGGGCGAGACGTTCGCGGAGATGTGGAGTCCCCTGCTGTCGGCGGTAGCCAAGCGGCGCACGTGCAATGCCCGTGCAAGACCCTCTCCTTCAGAAACAGCATGCACTTTGCGCACCTCAGCTTTGCGCGCGTTGCTGGAGGATGCGGCGCGAGAGTTTTGAACTACAGAAGCTGTCGCTCTGGGCACCATCTCAAATTCGCGTGTTGCACTGTCGTGACGTCGGCTCAGAATTTATTTCCTAACAAGATCTGTTCGTTATACCCCATACCTGGCAAATTTTACCTCGTTAAAATGATGTTTTGAATACATTGGTTTCTATGGGGACATTTAAGGGGAATCACGATTTGCTCGTTATATTCATTGCTTGTTATAACCCATCTCGCTGTAACGAGATTTAAGGGGGCAGACTGGTCTTGAAAATGACATATTTGGTTTCTGCAAGCATTTTTCTATCTCTGTGCGAATTTCCACACACCAGGAAGTGGTAATTTTTTTGTAATGTCGTTCTAACTGTCCAGATTTTTGGTGCTGTTAACATGCAGAACCTGCAAAAAAATGGGGAACCGACTTCGAGGCTTCTTTCTAATTAGCCCCCACCTGTGTTAAAAGTTCTGCTATGAATTTATGAGCGCCTTTATGAGGATTGCAAAACATGCACATCATCATTTTGAGGAAGCTGTGTGTTTTCAGTTTCTTCCCATTTTTCTCAAAAAAGTAAATGTAGGACTGCTCAATTCTAAGGCCTCTATATCTATGCAGCTAGGGCAGGTACAACAATAATTCTTTTTGCAATGTAAACCTGTATGTGTGTAGAATGCGAGTGTGGGAGCAGAGTTTAGAGCACAAGCCTTTTTAATTAATTACTCATCAAAATTATTATACGATTCCGACTGCTTTTGAAAATGGATAGTTCATTTTACTGTAGAATAACCAAGAAAGGCCTAAAAACAAAAAACTATTGCATACTTTCACTTTAAAGTCATTAGTCTATGTTGGCATATCTTAAATATCACTTTTAATTACGCACTTTTTTTCTATGGCGGCCTTAAACAGTAGGGGTAAACTTAAGTTATCTCAGGAATAAGATGATTTACATGAAAACTAATTAAATATTTGAAATCAGCAGGAAAAACTGCATAATCCTGGGCAGTTTGATCAAGATCACTGAAGGAATACACAAAAAATGTCTAAGACCAGTCTACCCCCTTAACTGCATTCACGTGCTTATGTTAAATGTGCAATTTTTTTAACAGTGTAGTTTTAGCAATGCATGAAAATTATTTATTGTATATTTTGGAGCAAATTTTCTTCTAAATTGCTAGGGTTACAAACAAAACTAACGCATCACAATAATGTCAAGTGATGACTGTATGTAATAAAATAAGGATGGGTGTTCTCAACCGATTTCAGCTATTTGAACAAAACTTGTAGTATTTTGAACATTTGGACATCAACAAGGTGACATTTAGCTCTGGAAAAAATGTCTTTTTTTCAGTGTAAATGTTAAAAAATCGACTAAGAATCGCACAAAAACACGGAAGTTTGGGGAGCAACCATTGAGCACCACTATTTTGCCAACATTCAAAAGCACATGGCATGGTCATTGTCTTGCGCAGTTTTTCCCGCCCTCTTCGCCTTCACTAACCGCCGTTCATAACAAATTGGGAGCCACAGACCTTTTGCTTGTGTTTTTTAAAGGCATTTTTTTTGTGTGTGTGCAAGCTTTTTGTGAGCATTCCGCTTGTATTTCATATGTAAAAGTTTACTGTTTGTAGTCTCTCTGATTGAAACTACCCTTTGAAATACTCTCAAACCATGATATAACAAAATATCAGTTATAACAAAGTGAAGGAAAAATAGTCTGGAAATAAATAGTTTTAGGAACAAACCATTTTCAGATGAAACGAACTTAATCTCATGTAAAGTCCAACTTAGTTTATAATGAGATTTGAGTGTAGAATGATGTTCCAGGTTACTGTTTTTGGCATGCAGTTTCTGTTTCATTGAATGAGTGACTACCCGTTGCTGTTCCTTGCAGCAAGCGTTTGCTACTGTGATCAACAATAACACCAAGGTGCCCAGCAGGAAAGGTGCCAAGAGTGGTGCAGCCTCCCAGTCTGCAGCCACCAAGAGCAAGAAGGCCAAGCCAGCCTCGTTCAAGGACGAGCAGTTCTACATACCCCACTTTGCGTCAGACTTCCACTCAGAGAAAGGGCGAGTGAAATTTGCATTTATAAATATGCTTGCGTGTAAAGTAATAATGGCATCCAGTCTCGTCCCTTGCTACCTTGTGTGAAATTTGTAGCCTTGACTCTGTAGGCTTAACCTTGATTCCAAAAATTTGTTTACGCAACCACACTTGTGCACCAGTGTACAATGAGCAAACCAGGGAACGTGGCCTTAGTGAAAAATACTGTGGTGCAGTCGCACATTCAGAACGTGGGTACATGTATTGGCCACATTTCTGTGAAATAATGATCAGCAGACAAAAAGGAACTTGAACGTTTTGTTAGTCAATGGAAATGTAGTGCAAATGCTTCAAAGAGAAAAAGATAGATGTACCGTATTAGTTATGTCTTCTTTGACCAATCTCTGCTACAGTTAAACCCTAAGAGGCATGCTCTGGGCAGCAGTTCTTGTCTTTTATATAAGATGTCTCTTATAAGCAGAGTACCACTTATTCATTTTCTTATTAACCCGTATTTTGCTGTATGCACACTGATGTCTCTTATAGCCAATAATCTCTTGCGTCAGGGTCTCTTTAATGGGCTAGACTCTGTTGCAATAAGCATCTTCACCTAGCTGCTTGACAGGCCATGTGGCATAGTGCATAGGGGCATCGGAAATATACTGGATGCTCCCATAAGTTATAACCCAAATGAGCTTCTGCATGAGTGTGGGCTTGTCCAAGTGTGTTTCATGTGCAGGATTAAAAGCAACCCGTGTTTGGTGGATGTAAATTTGTGCCAATGGTTGCGTGAATGTCAAACTGACCATTGCTGTCTTTTCCTCGCGTAAACCAACATGCAGGCTTGAGCTAGAGAAGACCTTTGAGCAGCAGGCATCGCAGGCAGTGCTCGACCTGACCGGGGATGACGACAAGTACCTCAGGAAGCAGAAGAGTGCGCTCAAATGGTCGGTGCAGTATCATCTCATGCCCCTTGTCATTAAGGGTAGACAATGACTTTTTAAACCGTTTCATTTCTTCATTGATTTTTTTATTAAACTTGTTGAGTTTATGTGTATTCGTGTGGTTTCAAATATGAAACATTTTTTCTTAAATGAAGTGTAATTTTTAAAATGAGAAATATTTCATGGGCTGTTTGGAGAGCAAGATTTTTCTGAACTAGGGGAGCTACAAAGTAAATTAGCTCTTCACAATCGTCACAGCAAGTTTTAAAAAAACTTGCTGCTTAAAAGGCACATCAAACATTTTTCATTTTAACAACTACACCTTAGACAAAAAAAAAAAAGTGATCGCATATATTAAATCTGCACACAAATATACACAAACTCACCAAGTTTCATGGAAATTGATCCAGAAATAAAAGTTATGTCCCCCGTTAAAGGGACTCGTCTTGTGCAGGCTTGTTACTTCTGTCGGTGTTTCACGCTTTTTGCGCATTTTTTGTTTCAATACACCTTTGCAGGGACAGAAAGCGGAAGCGCTTTGTGCGTGACGACAGTGACCCCAAGAAAAAGAAAATCAGAACTGAGAGCGGTGCCTGGATTCCAGCATCGTACAAGTCGGACGTGTATCCTTTCTCACCCTGTGCAGAGCCTGCCTGTTGTTTTGCATGCCAGAGACAATACTGACACAGCTATATCTTTTCTTTTTTATAGCGACTGGGTTTCACGCATTAAAGGGACCATAGGCTAATTCTTTATTTGAACTAGAGCTGAACCCCTTTATAGGAGACTTGAACCAGAGAGCAATTTTATATGAGGCGTCTCTCATAAGCAGGGTAGCATGTATGCATTTACTTGTCGACCCCAATTCACGTCTCTTATATCTACACTCAAACCTTGCTATAACGAAGTTGAAGGGGAGCCACAATTATTTTGTTATAGCCATTATTTCGTTATATCGATTATAACAGTTTGTGGCAATGTATGCTCAGATGGGCGCACACCTATAAGCATGCAAAGAAGGAAACCGCCTCGTGGCCCGATGTACCGCTACGCGACCACGAGTATGACGGAAAATAAACAGTCGAATCTCATTTATTCGAACACGCTTAATTCGAACTTCTGGTTAATTCGAACTCACGCTGTGGTCCCGCCAAAGCTATGTTTATTCCAATGGGCAAAAACGCCCTGCAGTTCGAACGCGCAAGCACTTGCCACAGTTAATTCGAACATAACGCGCTCCGAAAATGCTCCCAGCTCCATGCCCAATCCCGCGGCAGCACCTCTCAACGCTGCATGCGAAGAAGGAAAAAAAGAAAAGGAAAGAAAGTACCGTGGCGGATTGTTTGCTCTCTCTCAAACCGATCTGCTACGTGCCTGTGCTACGTGCCTCTTCTCCCTTTTCCGTCTCTGCACGTAGAGACCCTTCTCCTTTCAAGGTCGCGTGCGGAGGGAGAGGGGAAAAAAAGCTGTCGCGGAGAGTTCTTTCTTGGTGCAGAGGGTAGCAGCGGAGGCGCAGTCGTTGCCGTCACCTTTAGAGAGTGTTGGTGCTGGACTTAGCCGCGCCCTACTATGCTTTGCAAACTACATGCGAAATTGATTGATTCGCTGCAAGGCAAATGTGTGCAGACGCGCATCACCGATTACTTCAATTAATGACGGATGTCCTCTGATTTGTGAATAAATGGAGCTCTTCTGAAGCTTCCCCATCGTGTGTTCTTATAAGTGAGAGGGAAATTGCTTTGCATCGCAGCGCCGCTTCTCGGTCATGTGATCCCCTGAGCTTTTCCTCAATCATCTCCCCTGGCTTGTGAGAAAGAGGGATCTCTCGACCGCGCGCGGCATGGCTGTAAGGTCGGCGCGGGAGTTTTGAAAGAGCCTCGCCGAACGAGCGTAAAACTCCGCAGAAAATGATATACTTAACACACTACGGTCGGTTTTTTTTATAGACTATTTGATAGACTAATTTAGTTCGCTATATGCATTTAGCAGTCAATCTTACTTCGTTACAACGAGGTTTAAAATGCATGGTTCTCAATGGAGCTTTCAAGGGGAACTTCATTTACTTCATTATATCCATTATTTCGTTATATCCCGTTACATTATAACGAGGTTTAAGTTCCACCTTTAGTCCACGCCCCCCTTTTATGAGATGTCTGATCTGTGAGGACATGGCATTCATTTACATGGCAGGCACGTGTACAGTAATGACAGCAGCACCCGCTGCTGCGATAAAAAAAAAAAAAAGCGACGCCAACGTCATTTGTAATATGATTGTGAAGGAGGTACATGAAGGTAAATTTGGGCTTCCAAGATTCGCGTGCACTACCGTGAAGGCTACAGCGGGTCATCGAAGGTTCATTCTGTCACGGTGTAAGAAAAGCATCTTTCTACGCTATGATTACGATGAAATGGCAGCGCGGGGCGCATACCCGTGCTCAGGTTTCTGTTCCTGCACGTGCTTGCCTTGCATTCCACGACAGTGCAGGCAGCCCCTGTTGGTATCTGCGCCATGGCGTTACGTTCGTATCAAACATCGTGGGGTGAAAATGACTTCTCCGTAACCGTGCTTCATTACACTGCAAGCCAACGGGCCTTTGTTGGGATCAAAAAAAAAAAAAAAAGAATTACAGCATATCCATGAAGTGAATGATGGTGAGTGGGCGAAGCTTCAAGAGATCATTAAGTCCCGTACATTCTTTCTTTCTTTCGTAACCTAGTGCGCACCATGACCATGAGAGAGCCGTGAGCAAGCGCGTTTTATAGCTTTTGGGGCGCTACAGCTCAAGAAACAGCGTGCCACGAGCGCACCCGCGATCATCGTTCTCCTCATCTACCTACGATCGGCGCACTTGCAGCCGGCGCTCCCAGCGCATGCAAGCCAGGACGACAGACATTCAATGTCACGCTGACGAAGGGACAAGGCTCAACCCTAAGAAGCTTCGCCCCTAAATATTGTATCACTCCGAAATCGCATGAATCGTCATCGTATCACAGAGATTTTACTGTGAACCAGTGTGTTATAATGGGATTTAACTGTAACGATTAGTTGACCTCAGTACTGAAGTTTATTTCATCACGAATCGATCACCGCAACAGTTTCTCGAATCCATCAAGTATGAGGGGAGTTGCAGGGACCTGCCATGCGCTGTACGCACTTGTCTTCTTTCCACGTCCTGACTGGGGTGCTGAAAGCTTCACATGAAAAGATGACAATGGGTAACGGAGGTACGTCACACGCATATCATGACTTTAAGTGTGCATCATGAAATACGATAGCTCTTTTCTTCTCTCGTTACCCCAGCAGGCACAAGTGTCACCACGATGTAGCTTTAGTGCACTGTAGAATGCATCGCTCAGTCCATGGTGGAACCCCGTGGCGAGAAGTGCATCTGATGCAAACGCCACTGTTTGTTTTATGCCAACTATCGGCCAGTATGATGGTCCTCCAAAGAGTGCGAGGACAGGCCTCTATACAAAGTAAACAGCAACTTCGCACTTTCCATGTGAGCTCTCCTTGCTGAGCATGACTAAGATTTTGGAGAACTGTTCACAGCAGTGCCTGCTTTCCACAGTACCTATGTGTCTTTTTATACCATGCATGATATACATTTTAAGACTGTCTAAGCTACATGTGGAAAGTATGCAAGCCACGTGCATTGGAATGATATTTGGTTTTGGAGTTGGCTGCCCATAAGAATCTCCGATTTTTGTGTGCATTCTTTCTGCACGCATTCATTTCAGCATTTGGAGTCATGCGAGTTTCAACTCATACTGAGGTCAAGTACAGACACTGTGACAGTTGAACCCCTTTATGAGAAACATGTTCTGTGAAGCAGTTCTTGTCCCTCTCATGAGTCATGTGGTTTATAAGCAGGTTACCCTGTTCTCAATTTCTGATCAATTTCTATTTTAATTCAGGTGCACTGGTATCTCTTCTACATCAGTGTCTTTTGTAAAGTGGTTTAATTGTATTCATCTTCTCTGTTCGTCCAACTTTGTGTACCGTTATAATTAGCGTGAAAATATTGCATTGCAAATTAACAAGAGCAAAAAAAAAACAAAATTGTCTTGTATTCAGTGTCATTCTGATATACCTTCTCAGGAAACAACCCTCTTTTTTTGCAGTTGATTTTGAAGAAACAGCTGGGTTGTTAGGGCTACCACTTAATAACTTAGCACTTGTGACACAATGTGTTCAAAGAAAACCCTTGACCTACTACTTTATCAGCTACAAGCAGTGGAGGAAGAAGGCCCAAATGGATGCTCGAGACGAAGGAGGTGATGATGATGATGAGGGAGAGGCTGGCAGTGGCCTTGGAAAGCAGAAAGTTTCAGCGTGCGGTGAGTGGTGTTTTGCCATGCCACTGATGAGCATCATACGTGTCACAATGGTAGAAGTCATGGAAATACTTGAATCACATCTGCATTGCCACATAGCAGTAATTATCATCTCGATGTCATGGTTGAGTTGCAATGTTTTCTTATCGCAGTTTCTGTTTTCATACTTTTCAGCTCTTATCATTAAAATTGTTCAGCATTGGATTTTAGACATCTTGACTGTGAAAACATGCCAAAGAAGTGATTCTACCAAAAAAGTGAAAACCCAATTGTTGGACACAATAACTCTAGATTAATAATATTGCTGGGATTTGTGACACCGTGTGATTGTGCTGTTTCTCTTAAACAGAAGAGGTGCTTCCACAATGATTTGCCAACAAAGGTCAGGCAGCAAAGTTAGCAATAATTGCAGTCTGCTCCTTAAATGAAGAAAGGCAGGCGGCTCCCTTCAGAATTTTTTTTACGACTACTGTGCCTCCCTGCCAGCCACTTTTTCAGCCATGTGTGCCTCTGCACTTAGTGCCGCATTAACAAAAATTAGGTTGAAGAGCACCAGGTCATTAAAAATATTGTATCATGAATGGGCGAGGAGAGAGAAAAAGTTTATCGAATGTCCTTGCTGGGGTCAAAGGAGGTCACAGTGCAAGTAGCACCGTTTGCTTTGCATTCTGGTGGAAATAACATCTCTTCTACCAAATTTTGCAATGAAAAGCAACAGACATCTATGATTGTTGGAGTCCTCCCTCATATTAGCACTCAAAGGCTTTCCTGCCTGTATTTTGCAACAAAGCTTTGTTGTTAACAAAGCATTACAGGCAGAAAGTGTAAAGTGTGCTACAGTGCAAATCGCATGCCAAAACACGAGTTTGCTGTTGCAAGTAGTTTGTATGTAGCATCAAGGGGTGATGTAAAGACATATTTACTCTAAGCTAGGTTGACAGTTTATTTCTTTTTTTTTTTTGAATACCCATGTATGAGACTCCTTGGTCAGCTTATAATCAAGGATTCAAGAAAATGCGTCAGTTTATGATCGAAACTGAGAAAAACGGTTTACTGCTAAGCTGACTAGAAAAGACACTGTTGTGAGAGCTAGTGGCCACACCAGTGGCAACCACTGAAGTTACCATTACTGCCAGCACAATTACCATCAGAGGCATTTGCTGAAGGCTCACGCCGTCATATCTCGTTTTATGCTTTCCTCTTCTAAGTGTACCCCACAATTCGAGATGTGGCTGACACAAAGCTCTATTGCAAAATATATCTTGAACTTTCGATCACACACGATGGTCAGGCAGTGATTACGCCCTTTGAACGAATGTGCGAACGGCCGGAGATGCGATAGCAGCCACTGACAAACATGCGAGTGTGACCCATCCCCATCAGTCTTATCGCACTATGCATTTTCGACCATCTCTGTTGGACAGTATGTGTAGCATAGCGCTGTTGTATGACTACTGCGCACTATTTGTAGGCAACAAACTGAACAAGTTAACAGCCTTTGTAAGGCTGTGTATTTCTGCCCAGTGCAGAACGAAAGAAAACAGTGCAGTGGTAAAGAATGCATAGTCATTGCAACGTTGGCCCAACTTGATACATACGACACTTGTGGACTGTCTGGAGTGAGCAGCTCGCACACAAAGAAACTTCAGTGCACCAAAAGTCACATGTTAAATGTGTGCATCGTGCAAGTGTACGAGTACAGTTGGTTGCTGAGGTTACAGGAGTAGGGGACACACTGCACACAAATTCCTCGGCACTGTTGGTGTCACGCCGCAGAGGTGTTCGATTTCAGAGAAGCGACAGCAGTTTTCTTTCAGTTGATCGTATTACAAATACTATGCACATGAGCAAAGGCAAAAGCTGCATGAATCATCTGCTCAGCCATTGTGTGCAACCTTCCTTTCTCTTTTTTTTTTCTTTTTTCCTAGTTGGCCTTGCTTTTTTCCTTCATAGTTTATGCGTTGGCTTAGAATAGGGGAGCTAGTTTAGATTCGAGTAAATATGGTACTTTTTACATATTAATTGTGACTACAGAATTAATCAGTAAGTAAAAAACATTTTCATACACGAAAGAAGGGAACTGTGTGGACTTGTTTTCTCGACACAACCTCAATGAAAGCCAGCAGAATATGAATCTGAGAAAGGTATAAGAGATGTCAGTTGTACTGTTTCAAGTGCAGCGTAGTAATCGTGATATCGATGTGAAAAAACTACTACTGTAAAATCCTGAGCAAGTGCCCTTCTCTCCTTTCTGCAGTGGAAGAAGAGAATCGGACAAAATTTATAGGGCGAGGGCTTCCTTGATTGCAGACCACAATTCAAGATGGCGATAGAATAGCCTCTAGAGGGAACGCACACCTGTGCTCCTTCTGAAATGCTTCATTGAATATGCATGCATTGATTATTTTTACTGAACCGGAGCGAATCCTCGTATGTTATGACAAGGGGGCAATACTTTCTTCAAAAGTTCCAACAACCTATTTCAACTCAGAATGGAACGCTGCCCCCTCTGTGAGGCATTACAGTAATCATGCACACATCAAAACACCTGGAACTACAGCTGCAGCACAAAGTAGTTTGAAAACTTGGGTTGGGGGGGGCAGGGGGCTTGCTCACTCATTGGCCCATATTCAAAATATCCTGAAAAAGGAAAGGAGGCACTCACTCGAGATTGCATGGTAAAATGGATGAAAGGACAGCTTGTCATTGGTAGGGACAGAACCTGCAACCTCCAAAGAAAAAAATTAAAAAATTCGACACATCCCATGTATTTGGGAATAGACGTTATAGGAAAGGTGACCGTGTTGCTATATTTTTATTGAGCGACATGTCACGAAATGACGTCAAATATATGCATAAATGTTGCACGCACAGACATTTGTTGAAGAGTTGCATATGTTTATATAAGCAGTTGTTTGCACTTGTGCAACGATGCCAACTGGAACATGCGTATTAGCAACACCAGAAGCTAATATGAAGCGCTCATACTTGCGAGGATGCTAGCCCTAGACACTGCTACATAAATCAACTTCAGTGCATGGCAAATAACCATAATCGATGTTAACCAGACGTGATGGCTGTATCAGAGGAGTACATATGTAATGTTTATAAAATTGGGTAGGCAGCACTGCAACCACTATTGATGTTTCACGAAGATTAGCGTCTGTTTGAAAAGTAGTTTCGAGACCTGGCATAGCTCTGTGGTAAAATGCTTTATTGCCACGCAGAATGCTTGAGTTCGATTCTAGCTGGGACCCGGACATTTATTCTTTGCATTCGTCCGGTCAATGCTAGCGATGTCAAGTATTTATCAAAAGGACATTCCCAAAATGATCCCGATAACATCAGACGGACTGCCTACAATTAGTTTCTAGTAATTGATCTAGCTGCACTAAATAAAGACTCTTCCGTGCATCAAGACATTTAATAAAATGCTGATTGTTCATTTCTGTTTGATTCATGGAAAAAAGAACCGCTGTACGTTACTATGGGGAATGACGCGAGTGGGTAGAAAATTTAATTTTCACGTAGTTACAAAGGATACGTGGTGCCATATAGCAGGGCGCAGTTGAACCAAAAAACACCTGCAATCTCAGAGCCAATGGCGGGAAATTGATCAATGGCCGTTGTTGCTGCTGTAGCTCCTGCTGCTTTCAGTCTACTGTAACTAGCGCAGTAAAGCCAGTCAACATTATGCATGGCATCAGTGACATGAGTCGGTCCGGTCGGTCCGCTTCTTGAGGCGGGTAATTTGAAATGCGCTAACTTGATGCGGGCCACTAAAACATCGTTTTATTTGAAAATAGGCCCTTTGCTGGCACAAAAGTAACACTACGAGGTTTCTGGATCACTATTTCAATAATTACCATCGACTTAATAGTTGCCTTTAAGCTCCCTTTAACGCTCGCTCGTTAAAATTGTCCATGTGTGTTGTCGTCATTCCTGGGCAGATACTAAGTGTCGATCACCTGTGGCACATACCCGCATACGAGTGGCACATAACCACCCGTGGATATGTGCCACAGTTTAGAGAGAAGTGTTGCACGACAATGTGACATCATTTATGTCTTGACCAGCGCGTCATATTCGACAAACCATCATACCCTCCCATGCTAATTTTGGTTCACGCCAAGTTAAGGGGGTGACCACGAGAGCACCCAAACGTAAGCGACTAGACAGACAGACAGACAGACATGCCCGAAGTCGCCCAAGTACGCTAAGAAATGCTTCGCATTTAAAAAAGAGAAGGGCTACGCATTGCAGTGCAAACGATTCATCCAGCTTTCCTTTGACGTCAGAAAGTTTCAAGTTCGATCCCTGCTGGCAACAAGTTTTCTTTTCATCCATATCACTTCGTTCACATCTATCGCAAGTAGCGTGCACTGATGGCTGCGTAATTAACAGATTGACCCTCCTTTGCTTCATTATCCGCTAGTTTTCATAAGGTTGTATCAAACAAGCGAATCCTCACAATTTCTTTTTTCTTTTTGTTTGCCAAAGCAGGAATTGTTAGGAACTGAATGCATGTGCATACATTAATCATATAATATTAATGAGAACAGACAGTTTATTTGCATCAAAACTTACATGGCACACATATATATCTAGGTATTAGCATAATCTGCGATTGCGTTTTTATGTGCAGCTGGCTCTATCAGACAGCTAAAGACGTTAGTTCGCACATTCAGTTATGGCTGAAGATGAAGATGAAACGTGCCGGGTTGGTATCCTGCAGTAGAAGAGACAAGAAAAATGGCTTTCGATCTCTCAGTGCAGTGAACTGTCTTGGCCGGCGCATGTGTGCAATTTAATATATGTATATCGCAATGCACCTGCTTATTAATAACAGAAATTGCATATCTGGCGTAGTATTAATGGCACTGTTCAACTACGTCACATGTGGGCATGACGTCGAAAACGTGCTCAATAGGAGCAGAGAAGCTTTTAAAGGGCTTCCTTGGATTTCTCAATGGCGGGTGCGAGGCGTGCATAGCCGGGCCATGGTATGGCATTGCGGGCCATGATCGGGCTACGACGCGTGGCCTCCCTTGGGTGCAGAGTCAAGGGTGGTGGAGGCAGTGAAGGCCGGTGGAAGCCCGCACCACGCAGCAGCTGGCTCTTGGGCATCAGCGTGTTCCACTTGAGCGTCAGCCTGCACATATCAGAATGGAAATTGACAGATGAGCTTCGCATTTCGCGCATTGGATCTACTAGCAATGCTGAATTGATTCTACAAGAGTGATCTGACTTAGCCCTGCCACATGTTTTTTTTTTACGTATTATTGTCATGGGGTCGCGATGATGAAGTGTACAGAACCAAAGCTGAAACAGATTCAACTGTTCATTGGGCAAATTTTTACCCAGTAAAAGAAGTAACATGATAGTGGCAATCATAGTCATCCAGAAAACTGTTCTGTGTTGGCATTTATGCGTGCATCATATGATCATATGATCCCAGCATTATTGGAATACCCCACATGCCTCCATTCAAGCTTCTGGGTTCAATGTTGCGTTCTCAGGTTCCTCCAGCCTAGCTGGTTTTGAGGGAACTACATCATAAAAAGTTCTCAATGTGCAGAACAAAAACAAAAAAAAGGAAGAAGATGAAAAAATGCTTGTTTGTCTTCTTTGCTTTCGTATCTCTTTGTTACTTTTACATTTCCATTTACATGCAGGTTGGGTTGATGCACTGAACGTTTAAGTACACGTGTGATATTGACATAGCTTTGTGTTGCCAATTTTCTAATCCCAGATATCTGAGAAAGTTTTATAAAAGTTGTGTGGATCAATAGCAAAAAAAATTGGCAGATCCCACGTACAATCGGATATGCGAAGCACGAATGAGAAAAGTTGATAACGTTACGAGGCAGAGGTAAATTATGCCGTACATGACTTCCATGTTATGACTATCATGTTTGGACGCGTCATTTAACTTCGTCATCTATTCACGTCACCCGATACTAAATTTGGTGCATGTGAAGCTAGCGAAACTTCCGCGCACTATCAGCGTGTCTACCAACCTGGAAAAGTCTGAGAATTTGTACCCTTCTGAAAAAGTCATGGAAAAGTCAGAGAATTTCTGAAAAACTTGGCCATGTCATGGAAACTGACAGCAGTTCCGTGCGAGTGTCACAAAAATAAGCATTATCCTTGATCAAACCTTAAAAAGTCTCTCTCAACTGCAAATACAGTGAAGCTGCTTGAAGAGGTGTTGTGTTGTCTAACTCTTTTCTTGATATTGTTACGGGGAAGATTTATTCACCGAGAGCTGGTCTTGTTAACGGCTTAGAGAGCGCACAGTCAAGCAGGCCAACGGGAGAAGCTCGAGAGTCCAACTTACAACAACCACGTTGTCGTCTTCTTCATTTGGGTGCCAATTCAGCTGTGTCGGGGCGACAGTTCCATACACGTATCAATATCACAAGTTTCACTGATACTTGTCCTTTACATGGGCTAAAGCATTCCTTAGCTTTCATGTTGGTATGTGCACTATTTTAATGTCTGTTGCTTCTACATATCACATGGCATATGTGAATTTCAAACCACAACATTACTTACATCTAAATTTAGGCATGTGTGTCTAGGCCATGATTTCGGCTCGGCTTGAAAGCCGTCTGGTTGGTCTAGGTTGTTTGTCTAGGCTAGAACTGTCATCACCAGATGCTTGCCGGGCTACTGAACTCATGCTTATTATTATTATTATTATCATTATTATTATTTGATGCAACAGCAAACATTCTCAGCTACACACTTATTGCAGGTAGCTTGTGTTTCAAGGGTAGCACTTAGGTAACTTCAGCTAAATTTCTCTTTTAAGTTTCGTGACATTGTGTAAATAAATTATTTTTTAGTGCGACATCCACAGAAAAAAACGTAGATCAAGGTAACATGCCGACATTTGTAGTTCGTCTGTGGAATCAAAAAAGCTGTTGAACATCGGGGAAAAAAAAAGAAAAAAGAAAGTTTTACAGTACGCCTCTGTTCTTGCATCGTTGTCAAGGCAAGGTACACAGAATATGCGAGTAGTAGCTACTCATTATTTTTGCTGAAAAGAATATTTTGCAGGTGTAAAAATTAGGCGGGGATGCAAATCAATAGTAAATACAGCAATGGAGGTTGGATCAGACCTAATTCTATCTAAATTCCAACTAGCTGAGCCAGTAAATAGAGCAGTTCAAGTCGATCTAATTCAATCCAATCCACATTTAAGCGGCGTGAGCTACAGCCATTAATAGTAAACTAGATTATACGTACTTCAGTGGCAGAATCGGCCAGGCTCCCATGTCGTCATTTAACACGAATGCCACGAGATGGCACCACTTCTACATTTCCTAGCAGCTTTGACTGCGATTTCGGACTATCGCAGGCTCCTTCAAACTTTCACTTGCAGTTATTTTAACTTGTGTGCTTGCTTCCTGGTTTTTCTGAACATCGAACAGCTGACTTGATCACTGCCTGGCTCAGGGGTTTTATTTTGGCCAGATATACATGTTTTTTCACATTCACCGCATGTGCTCATGACATTCATTGTGCATCTGGTAAATATGTTTACTTATTTTATATGGAGCGCCCAATTTTTTTTTTACACCTCTAGGAATTGTTCCCAGTGCACAGAGCTTTCCAAGCAAATGTGGCCGTCATGGAATTTGGATTTAATCATCATGGAAAACCTGGAAAAGTTAGGATATTCAGTAATATCAAATTGGTAGACGCCCTGACTATGAGCGTAGCATGTAATCATGTTTTACATGGCACACATATTATGATTATCATATTTGGACGTGACATTTACATTCATTGTCCATTCATGTCACGTATTGCCAAATTTGGTATATTTGGCGCTAGCAAAACGGCCGCGAGCACATAATAAGTGTGGTATGTTGTCATGTTTTTACATGACATGCAAGTCATGATTATCATGTTTGCACCAGTAATATACCTTCGTCATCCATCAACCTCAGGTAACACCAAAATTGATACATAAGAAGCTACCTAAACAACTGCGAGGGCATTATGAGCGTAGCATGCAATCATGTTTTACATGACATGCATGTCATGATTATGTTTGGACATGTCATTTACCTTTGTCGTTCGTTTGAGTCATGCAGTACCAAATTTGGTATAAGTGGAGCTAGCGAAATGGTCGGGAGCGCATCATGAGTGTAGCATGTAGTCATGTTGTTACATGACATGGATCTCATAATTATCTTATCGTGTTTGCACCAGTCGGATACCTTCCTCATTCATTCAGGTCCCGTAATACCAAAGTTAGTATATGCGAAGCTAGGAAAACGACCGCGAGCGCATCATGAGTGTGGCATGTAGTCATGTTGTTACATGACATGAAAGTCATGATTTTCATGTTAGGGTCGGTCGCTTGTGTTCGCCATGCAGTCATGTCATACCATTACCAGTTTTGCAACATATCAAGTGAACGAAACCACTGCAGGAGCAGCAAGACCATGAAATGTAAATCATGACATTGATGACATACATGTCATGATTTTCATGTGATGACTAGTCACTTATGCTTGTCATGCAGTCATGTTATGCCATACTAATTCTGGTATCGATACCATTTTCGACACGGTCAGGAGAGCTAAAAGTCGTAAACGGCTAGATAGATAGATAGATATGCTCGAAGTCGCCAAAGTTCGCTAAAAAATGCTTCGCAAAATTTAAAAATGCACTGGCTTTTCAGAGAGGAATAGAACACATTTGTTGCATCAAATCTCCTCTTGGCTTGAGATCAAAGCCGCCTCTCAGGAGCCAAGAGGCCAGTTTCTTAGTAGCTGAATGTTATTGGCAGGCCAGCGCCATTTTTGTCACTTTTTGTGTGGGCAGTCCAATAAATTCATGTGCTGCTTGTGCAGATCGATTAGGGAAGCGGCACAGCGGCCCTGCACGTCAGAAGGGCCCAAAGAAGCACTTCCGACGAGAGCTCAAGACTAAAGAGGAGATCCTCAAGACACGGAAACGCAAGGCTCGGATCAACTATCACGTTAAAAAGAAACACATGGAGCGAGCTGCCAAGAAGCGTAGAACATGAGGGAGGGCACTGGTTGTACAAAAAATAAATGGTTTAAACAATGTCTATTTCTTGTTATTGTTCAGGTAAGTTTAAGTGTTGGGCGTATATACCCATTCAGCCTTAGATGACAAAGCAGCCGCATATTTATTTATTTATTTATTTATGATACCCTCAGGGCCAAAGGCATTACAGAGGGGAGTGGTTTGGGAGCAAGGAAAAACAAAAAAAAAGCACAAAGACGTTAAGATACAACATACAATAACATCATTAACACAATGGAATTAAAAAACATTAGAAGAACTCCTGATTATACAATGTTAGCTAGAACATTTTGAAACTGTTGGACGTCATTAATGGATGCCGTGTCAAAAGAAAGGCGATTCCAGTCGCGACTTGTCCTGGGCAAGAAGTAATGAAAGCAATGCATTGTTTTGCACATATCAATTCCAACTTTGCGCGCATGGTCAACATGACCTGATTGATAGTGTGGCCTAGGTATAAGCTCGCCACGCAGCACAGGGTAGTGATACAGCTTATGAAAAATAGTCGCGAAATTTGACGCCTTATGGAGAGAGAGATGGGAGGGCTAAATCAGATTTCATTCTAGTAATGCTCGCGGTTCGATGGTAATTGCCTGGCACAAACCTAACAAAATTATTTTGAACAAGTTCTAGTGCAGTTATAAGTTTTCCGTGATAAGGGTCCCATACTGAGCATGCATATTCCAGTTTGGAACGAACTAATGTTTTGTAGAGAAATAATTTGAGTGATGAGGGAGCTGTAAAAAAATTGTGACGCAAGTAACCCAACATGCGGTTAGCTTGGTTAACAATATGCTCAATATGAAAGTTCCAGGTTAAGTTCGTGGTAATGTGAATGCCAAGGTATTTGTAGGAAGCAACTGATTCTAATTGGATATTCTTAAGAAAATATTGTGATGGGTTGGTTTTAGTACGAGAAACACGCATTGTCTTGCATTTGTTAGTGTTGAGTTTCATTAGCCAAGTTTTTTACTTGGTTTGTCACCATTCATTGTGTAGCATGTATAATAGAAAGCATTTCGTGCTAAGAGAGTGCTCCTAAGGAATAGGTATCACACTCTGGTGATTTTGCTATTGATGTTTTACATCTACATAAACCAGCAAATAGCCAACATATAAACCTAAGAGTAAGCTCGCTGCTTACTCTCTGGTTTAAGTATGTGCCACAAGATGGCAGCACCTATAGGACTGCTGATTAGATGGTTCAGGCTAGAAGGCCTATTGTTTGCTGTTTACAGTTTTTTCAGAAACCTATCATCGACCGGTGCAAATGTGTACGCCTCTTAAGTTAATTCACCTCTCATAGTCACCTTAGAGGTAGGAGTCTGGCTTAGCATCACAATCTTCCGGGAAGCTTTTCTTGGCTTTTTAACACTAAACTGCCATCATTTTTGTCTTGCTGAAGAGTTGCGTGTTTATTGATGCAAGAGAGAACCATGTGTTACTTTTCACATGTGATAATTATTAAGCTTGAAATATGACAATTACTTTTATCTAGATAGCAATTACATGGACACTCTCGGCTGGATTTTGCCGTTGGCGTTGACGTCTCCGTTACTCACCGTATAAGTATACGTATCTATATATAAAAATGCAAGAAAGAAACAATCCAGAAAAAGACTCCGGCACGCGGAATCAAACTTAAGTCCTCTGAATCGTGAGTGCGAAGAGTTAACCACTGTGCCACCGAGGAGCACGTCCTTCACCATTCAAACGGTAAGTTATTTATATCTACCACTTACTGCTGCTGGCGGTCATCTGGAGGGGGGGGGCGGGAATTATCGTGTTTTCAGCATTACCAGCAGGATGGTACAATGAGCGCGCGCTCTAATCTCCTACGCGTACTTTGTCCTGCTTAGAGGAGGAGAGCGACGCACCCTCGCGCGCCCTTATGTCGCGGTGGGGAGGAGGCGAGAATCGTATGTCTTGGCTGGCCTTGGGCTTTACCTGACATGATCTTGTTGTAGTTACCGGGCGCACCAAGGTGACTGCAATGATCGCAGTCTCTGTTTGCGAAAAGCGCGCGCTTTTCAGACACAGCGAAGTAACAACCGAGACGCTTATTCGCATGTATAGGGGAGACCCACGCCGAGGGAGGCGCTGCAGAGCCTGGCCCTGTCGGTTAAGAAGAAAGTGAAGGAAACACTTGATAATGTTCTGTAAAGGGCTTCACCCTATAGTTCAGGATGATAGCGCAGAGTTTTTCAAAGCACTGGGGTTTAAGGACAGGGAGGGCGAAATAGACTTTAACCGGGTAGACTTAACTACAAGGAGGTTATCTGATTGGTGGCTAAAGTCAAGGCACGACTGAAAATAAACCCTTCACTGCAAAGTACGAATCCTCAACCTCACTATATAAAGTAAACAAAAAGATAAATCTTATGGTTAGTTCACTAAGTATTACGGCTAGGTGGTGTTAGCCGCCGCCCGATCTAAAGGGTACAGCCACATCCATCCATCCATCCTGTCAGTCAATGTGGAGTGAAAACTGGTTACTCGAGTTATAGTGAACTAGATAGGGTACTCGAGTGTTGACTCCTCTGCTGTCCCCATGGTGGCTGTCCGCTTCAACCTGCCTTGAAAACGCGTTGCTTTGCTCACACGCTGCACGTGTTTTTGAGAGTCTCGCGTCGCGCGCGGTTCATGCGTGAGAAACGTGGGGCACGTTTCGATCTGCTTTCCATTCTGCGTGTGACCTTCCAATTTGTTGCTATCGCGTTCATCGCTTCGCCTTTGCAGCAAAGCTGTGACTTTTTTGTTTTTTGCAGTCATTCAAATGAGAACCTGTGAGCTTCTTCTAGGAAGGCTAGACCGACAATACAACTCTTGTTACAAACTTCAATGTCACGGGGTCGTGACGTGGCCGAAGACAGGAGACTATGTTGGGCTTTAACTGTTTATTTGGGCGAACCTGTGCCCGGTAAACGGAAAGTTCGATTACAGTAGCAGTCTTGCACAGATAGCGTTTAAGAGAATTTTATTTCCGGATATATCTTGCACAGCTATTGTGCACACATAAAAATGGACAATGGTGAACAATGCGTATGTACAATGCAAGCTGTTATATACAGCGAAAGAACTTATAGCGTATGCAGTGACGTACAGTGCAAAAATTGTGCAACAAAGACAGGACATTCATGACATCGAGATGATTAAACTTAAATGAACAGTAAGGCTATATGAACAAACAAGGTGAGGTCATTCACAGTGTAGCGTGATATTTTGCATTCACCTGTGAGGACAATTCGCTCTCGCGCTCAAGAACAATATTGCACAAAAATACATGTTTCTAAAGAAGAAAAGAAAAATACACACTGCAATGTCACAGTGGTACAAGCTGTAGCCCACCTCCTCAATAAGGGAGGAAAGGCATGGACACTCTGTTGTTGTTTACGATAATAAATCGCGTAGGCCACCGTCGGAGGAAAGCCTCCTCTCCCAGCATGACTAGTTCTGCGTTAAGATGCATAAGCATTATGTTTCTTAGCCGATGTAGTAGTGGAAACATGGCTCTCTGGGGGCGTCCCCTCAGGCAGGCCAGTCCCCTTCGTTTCCATAAGACGAAGGCTCCGATAGCCATTAAGAGTACGACAAAGTTATCCCTGTGGCTAGACTTCCACTGCATACTTGTTTGGAACATCCTGGTAACCATGCGCCAAAAGGTGCGCGCTACTATACATTCATGGAAGACATGGTTCAGTGTTTCAACGCGACCGCATTGCAGGCATGTGGCGGAGGGCGCCACGCCCCACGCCGCAAGGCGGTCGGCCGTTGGTAAAGCCCCCCATTCCCTGAGCCAGTTTAGGTCACGGACCTCGGAGGGGAGAGACGTGTTTGTAAGAGTCCAGCGTCTTTTCGCCCGGCATTTCCGGCGTTGTTCTTCAGATAGGCTTTTAAATGCTATTAATTCGCTCATGTCGGTGGGGGACATTTTCATAAGTTCTTGAACAGGAAAATCGTTTCGCCATTGTTGCAAAGATTTTATAACATGTATGTAATACGCTGGTGGCTGCTCAGCAGCTGGTCCCGTGTCGTTTGCTAAACCAAAAAGTCTTCTAGAGGTTCCCAGCAGATACACTACAAGTTGCCTGCCTCGATACGATGAGTTCTCCAAGAGTGCCCAGGTGTTTTTGAGAGCCAACATGCGGCACATTACATCAAGGTTGGGTACACTGAGCCCTCCCCATTTTGCTGGTAGGCGGACCAAGGCTCTGGCAACAGCTTCGGCGTGGCCATCCCAAAAAAAAAAAGGAGCCGCACGCAGTAGCCACTCTCAGCAAAACCCGTCGAGGTGGCCGTGCAGTTCTGGCTACATAAAGCAGTGGCGCTGTTATGCTGGATTTAATTAGATAAGCTCTTTCAGTGAAAGGTAGTTGAAACGTTCTGGCGACTTCAATGCGTCTGTCCACTTTGTGTTGGATTTCTTTCCATGTGGTGCGGGCTACCTCACCAGTCGAAAGGAAAGTTACACCTAAGACTTTAACGCCTTGGACGATTTGGACACCATCAGGGAACTCTTCAATGTGCATCCCAAAGCACAATGCCTTGCTTTTTCCGGGATTAAGACGTGCTCCCGACAGGTAACTATACGTGTGGAATATTCGCAGAAAGGCTCTGTAGCTATCTATGTTCCGAATAAACAACGAGATGTCATCAGGGTATGCCACTACTTTCACTTCGCCGAAGCCTGGAAGAGGGAAACCACGTATCGAAGTACATTTCTGGATTTGTTTCAATAATGGATCTATGCATAATACAAAGAGAATTGCAGAGAGGGGACAGCCTTGTCGAATGCCCCTACTTACTGCAATAGGTTCAGATGTATAGCCATTCACTACTAATGACGTTTCTAAGTCTGTGTAGAGTAAACGGAGGGTGTCGGTCAAATGTGCTGGGAAGCCACAACACTCAAGCACAGCGAAGAGATAGTTCATTCTACGCGATCAAAAGCATGCAAGGAAACGAAAACGCCAGATATTTGTGTTCTTGTAGCGTACGTGAATAAATCGCGAGTCAGCGCAAGCGAGGTATAGATCGTACGACCTAAGACACAGCATGTTTGTATGTCGCTTACTATTTCCGGTAGAATGATTGTTATGCGGTTTGCAAGAATGGCTGTCAATATCTTATAATCTGAGTTAAGTAGGGAAATGGACCTCCAAGGCCATTGGGTCAGAAGGCTCTCCCTCGCTTTTAAGCAAGAGTGTAACTCTGCTCTCACGAAACGTATTCGGTCTGATTCCGTCAGCAAGAAGCCCATTTAGCATTGTCTAAAAATGGCCTTGTATTGTTTCAAGGAAGGTTTTGTAGAAACTCAAAGGTATCCCGTCAGGGCCGGCGGCGGCGGTTGTGTTCATGTGCTGAAGCACAAAGCGTAATTCATCCAGCGTCACTGGGCTGCACAGACCATCGTGTAGCTCCTCCGGTACGCGGGAAATTCCTGCGCAAAACTCATTAACTATGGTGGTGTAGTTCACGTCGTTTGTGTTCTCCGCCCTGCAAAGATTCGAAAAATGTGTTTCAAAGACCCTCATCATGTCTTCTGCTCGTGTAGACTGTTCGCCATTCGGCAACTGAACGAAAGGGACATGCATTTGTTCACCCAAGGAGCCGTTGCGAACACTTCGAAGAACAGCTGGATCTGAAACTGGTCGTCCTTGATAAAAGACTGCGCAGCCATGCGCGAACTAAGACGTAGCAAAAGTTCGTACCGCGCCTTTAACTGATCGAGATAGTCGTGCATTGCGAACGCCAGCGTCTTGCCTCAGCGTACTGTAGCGAAACGTCGGGGTTGTTCAAAGTTAGGCGCATCGGACGACCAGGGAGACGAATAAGTTAGTTATGTTGGGTTTTGTGGCGCAAGAGCAACTAAGGCTATGCTGCGCCAGACTCATGGTGAGAATACTTACAGCAAACAAGGCTATGACAATGACTCTGAAATGTCTTAACGGCGATGACATATGAATATGATGAGGGGTGAAGCGTGGCTGTATAAAGGCCTAAAAGGATTGGCTCCGTAAACGCGTGAAGTATATATCTCTTCTAAGATTATGTGTGTGATGCTCGGGGTGGTCAATGTGTATGGTTGGTGCATGAGGTTATGTTAAACCGTAACGGCTTTTACATAGCACTAATACCATACCCGTGTCCTTATACCTAAGGGCAGGGAGGCAAGTGCCTCGTTGTAAATTCGAGCTGCAGCAGATGCCTCTCCGAAGAGGCTGTGCTACGAGTCACATCAGTCAAGTTTTGCCATGTCTAGTGGTAGCATAGTTTAGTGTAGTTAGACCTTGTTCAGAAGTTGTGCTTCATTTAAAAAGCTGATCACATCAGCTATAGGTATTAGGGCGTCATCGCCCAAGAGTAGCATTGGATGAAAGGGAATATTTAGCCTGTAAAACATACGGAAATGTTTTTCTCTTAATGTTTCCATATGTGGGCAAGCTATTAAAATGTGCATTACAGTTAGTTGCTCCTGACACTTATGGCATGTTGGGGCTTCTTCGCCTGCCAATAGGTAATTATGTGTGATGTGCGTGTGACCTATTCGTAGTCGACATATAACTACTTCGATAAAACGCGCTTGATGAAGACAGGTCTTCCATTCACCAAGAACAGGTTTAATTAGGTGAAGTTTGTTGTTTTGTTGTAATTTCCATTCCTGCTGCCAGTGAAAGGTGGTGGCCCGGCGAACAGCTTGAATCCCATCTCTGGCAGGTATGTTGGTTTTTGACTCGCGCATCTCTTTTGCTGTTGCAGCTAGTTGGTCTGTCCTTTCATTGCCTGGGATCCCGACATGACTCGGGACCCAACAGAGGCGTATGGTGTGGTCATCAGGTGTGTGGGATAGCATGTTTAAAATATCGCCTATGAATGGCTCATACTGAGATTTATAATTGAGACTTTTCAGTGCGCTTTACAAGTCTGTAAATATTACGGCTTTTTTTATGTTTTGAGCTTATAATGTATCGTACTGCCATCCATAACGCATAGCACTCAGCGGTGTAGGTGGATACGAACTGCGGTAGTCTAGTTATTTGCTCGTGTGTTACTCCTACCACACTGCTTCCAACATAAGCAGATGTTTTCGAACCATCAGTATAAAATTCTTCGTAAGTGTTGTACGTTTGTTGTAATGTAAAGAATTCTTGTAGTATATGTTCACGTGGGGTGTTTTGTTTTTTTATATGTGTGAGTGAAAAATCCAAGAATTTGGAGAAATCACTCCATGGGGATAAACTGGGTGGCCTTCTGGCAATGGAGAGTGCTTCATTAGGAATATTCAGGGCATGAAATTTTTCTTCAAATCTTAGTATTAGTGGCTTAATTACGTTTGGTTTGTTAGCGTAGTGTTGTCGTAGGTCACAGCGTGTGACAATACTGTGGCATATATGATCTGGTGAAGAACGAACTCTAAGGACATACGTGAGCATTAGTTTCGTTCTCTTATATTCCAAGGATGGTTCGTTACTTTCAGCGTATAAGCTCGAAATAGGCGAGGTTCGATAGGCACCTGTTGCGAGGCGTAACCCTTTGTTATGGACAGGGTCTAGGCGCTTAAGGTACGAGTCTCTTGCTGAACCGTAGATTATACTACCGTAGTCTAATTTGCTGCGTACTAAAGAGCGGTAGATGAGCAGGAGGCACTTACGGTCGGAACCCCAGTGCTTTCGGGACAAGACTTTGAGGACATTGAGGGCGCTGTTGGATTTCACCTTGAGATTATTAATGTGTGGAAGAAAATTGAGCTTTTTATCAAATACGACCCCCAGAAACTTCTGTTCTTGTTTTATTGGCAATACTGTTTTGTTTATTTTCAGTACGGGGTCTGGTTGTAAGCCTCGTTTCTGGGAGAACGCTACAGCAACCGTCTTTTCCTCAGAAAACCGGAAGCCGTTTTTGTTAGCCCATTGTGTTAGCTTGTTTAGTGCTATTTGAATCTGTCGCTCGCACGTCGCCATGTTAGATGACCGGCACGCTATTTGGAGATCATCCACATATAGTGAGTGCATAAGAGTAGATGGTATGACCTGGTTCACAGAGTTCATTTTGACGACAAAGAGAGTTGTGCTTAAGACACAGCCCTGAGGCACACCGTTCTCTTGAGTAAAAGTTCCTGAAAGTGTGGTGCCCAAACGAACCTGAAAAGTTCGGTTCGATAGGAAGTCGGACAAGCAGTTGAGCATCCTTCCGCGAATTCCAAGATCTGCCAGGTCTCGTAAGATACCGTACTTCCACGTTGTGTCATATGCCTTTTCAAGATCGAAAAATACTGCTAAGCAGTGCTGCTTGTACAGGAAAGCTTCTCGTACTGTATGTTCAAGGCGAACGAGGTGATCGGTGGTGGAACATCCTTTCTTGTAACCACATTGGTGAACATCTATCAAGTTATCGGTTTCTAGGATGTATGTTAGCCTAATATTAATAACGCTTTCGAAGGATTTCGCCATACAACTTGTAAGTGCTATGGGCCTGTAGCTTGTTGGTAATGTAGGGTTTTTTCCGGCTTTGAGAAATGGAATTATAATGGCTTTTTTCCACTCTGTTGGCATTCTGCCAGTGATCCAAATAGCGTTAAAGAAGTGCAGCAATGCCTTCACCGCTTCCTGGGACAAATGGGCAAGCATTTGGTAATGTATTTTGTCTGGGCCAGGTGCTGTTTTTTTTTACCTTGAGAAAGCACTCTGTTAATTTCCTGCAGGGTTAAGGGGGAGTTGTATGATCTGTCGTGATAACCTGTAATAGGAAGCTTTTGCTTTTCTGTAGATTGTTTATGTTTTAGGAAAGCTGCCGAATAGTTTGCTGAGCTCGAAATAGCGCAAAAGTGCTGCGCTAGTAGGTCTGCCTGTTCGCCTAAAGTTGTCTGGATGCCAGGGGTTGAAAGAATGGGGATGGTATATGAACTGTAGTTGCCGGTAAACTTGTGCACCTGATCCCACATTCTTTTAGATGTGATGGAGCTGTTGATGGATGAAATGTACTTTTTCCACGAGAGTTTTTCAGCCTGCCTGCGAATAAATCTTGCCTTTGTTCTCGCCTTTTTTAAATGCTAGGAGGTTCTCTCCTGTAGGATGTTTACGAAAAATGCCCCACTCCTTTTGTTGCATTTTTTTAGCTTGTGTGCACTCTTTTGTCCACCAGGGTTTAAGTTTTTCCTTTATAATGCCGGAGGATTGTGGTATAGTTTGTTCGGCTGCCGCAAGTATGCAGGCGGTGACTGTCTCGTTTATTTCCTCTATGCTTAGGCCATCAAGCATCTCTTTTTCTAGGGCAGCTTTTTCAGTGAACAGTGGCCAGTCTGCCAAATGTAGTTTCCAACGCGGTGGTCGGGATTGAGTGGTGGGGAGGGTTTGTGTTAATTTTATGAGAGCAGGCATATGGTCACTGCCGTAGACATTATCTATCACGCTCCACTTTAGTTCGCAAAAGAGCGAAGGTGAGCACAACGCTAGATCTAAGCAGCTAGTGGCTCCTGTGCTTGGGGAGCAGTAGGTGACGCTACCAGTATTTAAAAGACATACGTCATTGTTCAGAATAAAATCTTCGAGGGTTTGTCCTCTGGTGTCAGTTGTACTGCTTCCCCAAAGCATTCCGTGCGCGTTAAAATCCCCTGCGATAACAAACGGCTCAGGCAGTTGGTCCAAAATATGCTCTATATCTGAAATTGAAATCTGTAATTGAAAAATGCGTGTGTGGGGGGATATAAATGGAACATATGGTAATAGTTTTGTGAGCTAAAATGGTGACGGCTACGGCCTCGATGCGACTGTTGATGGTGATCTCTCTCACTGCAATTCCACTTTGGACGACAATAGCCACGCCACCGGACAACCGGCTAGCGTGGACGCGATCGCGACGTACTACGGTAAAACCTCTGAGGAAGTTGGTGTGTTTTTCTCCCAGATTGGTCTCCTGTAAGCACATAGCCATTGGAGAGAGACTACTTAGCAAATCTTTTATGTCACCTATGTTGTGAATGAGTCCTCTACAATTCCAATGGAGGAGAAAAGCCATTTTGGGCAATGAACTTGAGCAGAAAAATGGAGTAAGAATTGATTTGTTGGCAATAAAACCTTGGTGACATGCGTGTGATACTAAAGTGAAAACAGAATGGTACCATAACCTTTCAGGTTATGGAAAACGAAACTTATTTTACAGGGCTTTTTAGAGGCCCTGTAATTTGTCTTTTGTCTTTTTTGGAGCGGTCGAGAGAAACTCGCCGCTCCTTCGGCGCTGCACGCGCCGTTTGACTGGCCGTTGTGTCCATAGCTTCATGAGAAGCGTTGGATCGTCGCTCTGCCGAGCGATCCCTGGGCGTTGTGGGCTTCGGCTCAAGATACGAAGCCTTCAAACCCTCTACACCGGACGTCGACGGGGTTCCCGCAGTCTGCCCGTTGCCTTGGCTCGTGCCAATGCATGTCGACGCCCGTAGTGGGGCCTTGTTTACTGAGGCCGGAGCAGCCTTGGCTGCTCCCGCAGTAGGGGCAAGCGGCGGTCGCTCCAGCACGCTGAGCGTAGCTTGGGCGGCCACCCGATGCTGTCGTGGTGCTGCCCCCTGTTGCACCACTTCAGCAAATGATTTTGTTGCATAGAAAGGGGAGACCCGATGCCTTGCTTCGCGGAAAGTGATGTTGTGGGCGACTTTAATGGTAATAATTTCTTTTTCTTTTTTCCATGCTGTGCAGGATCTAGAATACGCCGCGTGTTCTCCATCGCAGTTCGCACAGTGGGGTTCGGCCTTGCAGTCATCATCTGCAGAGTGGCCTGTGATACCACACCGTGCACAGGTAAGCTGCCCACGACAACTCTGAGAAGCATGTCCGAATCTTTGGCACTTAAAGCAGCGCCGCGGATTCGGAATGTAGGGTCTCACAGACAGTTTTAGATAGCCGGTAACTAATTCTTGCGGTAGTGTGGAGCACCCAAAGGTCACAATTATGTGCTTGGTTGGAATTTTTTTGTTTTCTCTTCTCACTACGATACGCTGTACGTGAACGACGTTTGCGTCCTTCCAGCCAGCCAGAAGCTCATCATTTGTTAGGTCTTTTAGGTCATCGTCTGACACAACGCCTTTGACAGTGTTCATCGTTCGGTGCGCAGAGAGGGTTACGGGCTTGTCCCCAAATGCTACTAATTTTTCTAGTTTCTGAAACTGTGTCTTGTCTTTAACTTCCACTAGCATGTCTCCGCTTGCCATCTTTGTAGCCTTATAGCCAGTTCCGATAGTCTCGGTAAGGCACCTGGACCCGAGGAATGGGGAGATGTTACGAGCTTTTTTGTCCAAGCTTTCGCAATGAATAACGTGGTACTTAGGGAAATGGTCTTGTTTTTCTGAAATTGGCATTACATTTGCTTCGGTGCGCCACCTTTTGAAGGGGCGATCAATGGATAAGGGGTTTCGTGATCCCATAGAAAAGTGCTGTTCCTTCAGTAAAGGCCACCCACCACGGAGCCCAACAAGGGGACGTGGCAGAACATGTAAACATGTCTGCGCAACGCCAGTAGTACGCCACTGCCATAACCTAATATATCTATCCAAGTTTGGATATTTACACCAGGTTAACCCTTGCCGCCAGGAAAAATTGGAAGTAAAATGAAGTGAGGAGAAGACAGGAAAGATGTAAAGTGAGAACAAAAGACGAAGATGTAGGGAGAGAGAGATAGGAAAAGGCGACTACCGATTTCCCCTGGGTGGGTCAGCCCAGGGGTGCCGTCTACGTGAAGCCGGGGCCAAAGGGGTGTGTTGCCTCTTCCGGGGGGCCTTAAAGGTCCTATCACCCAGCGTCAGCTCAACCCCCAGGATCCCCTTTTCCCCGGACACGGCAAAGCCACGCACGGCTAGGCGTGGGAGGGAGCCGAAGCTCCCCCGTTAGCTCGGGTCCGTGGTGTCGCTACACACCAAACGCCTACTCGCGCAGGCGCCCCTGCGGGGGGAGACGAATAAGTGTGGGTGAAAGTCCGCGGAGGCAATCGATGAGAAGTCAACACGATGATTTCGGGGAGCACTCATTGGAGGTTTATTTGGCTAACACAACTTCAATTTACAAAATGCACTAGGTCACAAAGACAAAACATAAAAAATGGTGGCATACCCCTCGGCCTGCATGGCATGGTCTCCGGTGGTGAGATCCGCTGTTTTCCCCGACTCCGCTCACCTTTCAAATTCAAACATCCTCTTTTCAACCCTTGGTCGAACAAAGAGTCTTCATAAAAACCAATCACATGTTGGGACTCGCATCATCACAACCAATCACAGAAACACTTTCATAAAAGGCACTACATTTGTAAAAACCTCGTCACCAAATGAAACACGCAAAGGAATAGGTTCTCCGCACGTGACACTCTCTCCCATGCCAGGCCGTGCCGCCCAACATTACTCGTGCTGCCTCCATCGGCCGACTTCCGTCGGCGGCCGTTCTCACGCTCGAGCCCCGTCAGTTCTTTCATTAACTGTTGCTTCCTAGAAGCGTCCTTAAGAGCGATGGGTACACCATTGGGCTCCGTGCGCTTACCAGGTGTACATGCGACACCGAGGCGCCCCGACATCCTAACAACAGCGGGGGAGAATATGGTCGTTTACCTGCCGCCACTATGTCTCGGTAAGCCAAGTGGTCGCGTCCCCATGTCATTCTAAATGACACGCGTGCCTGCCAGCAATAGCTTAAACTCAGACGGTGGCGCCTGACCTGCCTCTTGCTAGACGCTTTTCCCGAGTAAGCTTTCCCCTTCTAATCCCGAACGGGGGCGACCTTGACTGCTCCGCTTGTAAGCCGTAAAAGAACAAGGTTTTCCGCGAAACATTGCTCTCGCGACACCTCCCCCCTACGAAAAAGAGTGTTCCACTCGTTTTATCTGCAAAACACGAAAAGAAATGTGAACGTCAATATCCCACTGCGACACCTTACTACATTGTACCGTCAATGAAAAAAGAGGGGGGGGGGGGGGAATGCTACAAAGTTATTTGTTACACAAAAATAACAGCCATCTGGCTTGCTTGCCTTTCCTTTCCTCCCCTTAAAGAAACTGTGTGCTTTCTACTTGACAAGCAAGAATGATAAGCATTTCATGGTATGGACATTATTAACGTGACCTATAAGTGCCAAGCATGTTGTGTCAATGCAAAAGTGTGAGAGATAAGAAAATAGCATTGTCGCAGAAAGACAATGTGAATGCACCATTTCATAGAGTTGTGTCTGCTTAGGAACCCAGTCATTGCACAGCATATATGTCATCCACCCTGGTGGGGCTTTTTCGGCAGTATTTTCAAATAGGTGCACTCAGAGACAGGGTGCAAACTAGGAAACATTGTATTCGTAGCAAATACTTGAAGTGCGGGCAACTTGGAAACAAGCGGCACTCTTGACCACAATCCCTTGTCCCTGGTCATGCCAGCCATGCACCTTCAGAAACATCATCCACTCCTCATTGCTCACTATGCCTATGCCATGTTAAGAAGTGTTCTCTGCATATCCTGGGAGATGCACAGTGAGCCATGTGACCCTGGCAGTTCCTTTTTGTCAAAGCTGGCAGTGAGGGAATTTATCTGTGATACCCACACGTTGCATGCCCATCTATTATTTAATTCTGGAGCAGTTCTAGATAAATGACGTGCGGATTTCTCAAGAAAGTAAAATGCAAGCAAGCTTTTTAACAATAATCGTTGTGTGAATGGAAGTAGAGTTCAGCCATTTTTAAGAGTGGAGTGATCGTTTGACCTATCCCCATAGTAACAAAGGATAGACTGTCGTGCAGCAGAAAGCTCATAACAGCAGAGTCCGTGGAAATAGCAACTTTATTCGTTTAATTTCAATTATAAATACACACACATACAGAGTGTACACGCACGCACACCCCAGCGCCCGCAGTAAACAGCTTTGTACATCAATATGACTCCCCCCTCCCACTTCCCTCCTGCCATACAATACAGACAAAAGGGGGGACGTCACAGTAGATTGGCAGTTGTCTTCCCTAATGTATACATCATCCACATAAGCCACAGCTGTACAAGAATACAAACAAGATCAGATTATACAACAGATATATCCACACACCCTTTGCACATTGAGAGGCCGCTGACCTCGCAGTCTCCACAAGGGCACAGCTCTTTTCCCAGCAGTTCACGGTCTTCAAGTAGAACAATGCACAAGCACTTCCGGGCCAAGTCCGCAGCCACCAAGAGCGCACAAGTTACCAACCCAACTCAAGGCCTCGCCCAGTGCCATACGGCACAATCGAAAGACAAACAAGTGTGCACAATACTCATTAATCACTTTGTTCCTTTTTGTCAGCTGGACACTCTGCAAGCAAGACAAGTTAAGCCTGAATTGTGAGAAGGCCAACAGACTCTCTCAGCAAAAAATTTCAAGGCAAATGCATGCATAACGAATGTCACTGATCCAAGCAGTTGGCAATCCAGCATATCCCCAAGGTATTGCTGTGGGAGACTGGTTACTCGTAATGCACCCCATAAACAGGGACCTTCTGGCAAGGCGGATACCACAAGAGACGGAATTTTACAAGGTGCAAAGCCAGAAGTTTTTGCAGCCAAAGCAAGCAGCCTATAATCAAATACAATAGCCCAAATGTGCAATTACAGCCAATGCAACACCACATTTAATATGCACATTTTAAATAGCCGTGGAAATGAACTGAGCAGAAACGCAGCTTGCACATGCCATGAATATTCCAGCGTGATGGTACTTCAAGCGAGGCCTCCGGAGGCTGCCGGTAAACTACCAATAAACCATGGTGCTCCCTGCCTGATCTTCAGCGAACATACTCCAAACCATACCAGACTTGAAATATGCCACTCGCTTTTTTTTTTTTCCTTCTTTGCCCGATAATGCAAGCACTACACAACCACCACATTGGCATCTGTCGCCAAGGCAGTGCAGAACAAATGCGACGAGCAGAGATTTGGCAAACTTGTTCGGCAAAAACAACTAAAATATACCCTCTCAGTGGCTGTAGCACGCAGCTTGAAGCGAACGACAGGCAGAACAGATTACTTGGCGACACGATCGTGGCGGAAAAGTGATGCCAGTCGGGTGTGAAAGATACCAACCCTGGCTAGAAATAAAAGTGTTCAAAGCAACATTTTCAAAGCCCAGTTCGAAAAACAGAAAAAAAAAAGCAATAACAGAAGAGCAAACCAATCCATATAAGCAATTGTAGGTGCACGAAGTCCCACTAAGTTTGGATTCCCATCGTCTAATTTATATCACACAGTTATCTTGTAGAACTGCGATTAGTTGAAGCTGCAGATACAGAAGAAGCAACGACCGCACTTCCAAGTAATAGCTGTTGTGCTGCTAGCACACCAATTTGTTAACATCGTGAAATGAGAGAGGTTAAAGCATTGAACTTATGGCACTTTATGGCACAAAGGGCCTTGCAACAATCTACTCAACAACCCAAGCAAGATGGGTAATCTAGAGCAAGCATAATAAGACATAAAAGTGGAAGGAAATAACTAGCCACTCCACAATGACCATACACGGGAAAAACATCTGCCATGCACAATGCAACTCATAGGGTCAGCACAGCTTCTTCATTAGCGCTACAGCGCGGGCATTGGCAAACATCTATGCGAGCCGTGAACTCACAGCTAGATGCACACGTGAAACTGCAGCAGCGGCAAAACATGAAAACACATTGAGCAGTTGAGCACAAGCAGCACACAACTAGACACTACTCGAGACTGGTTACCTAGATTTAGGCCACAGCCAGGCTCTCCTTTCTTTGGAGAGAAACATTAAATCATATGCAAGGAACTGGAAACCAATGGAAGAGAGGACATAAGATGACACCACAAGAAATGGCCAGAGAATGATGGCGAAAAAAGCAAGAAATGCTTTAGGGGAGAGGAAGAAGAAGACTGTTGAACGCAGGCTAGAAATACACCACAGACAAGCATTGAGCGTAGGCCGAGTATCGATCGCGGAACGGAAGAGAATATCGCCTGCAGCAAAGTCAGATCGGCTGCCATAATTACGCAAACACTAGAAGCACTGAACAACAAACAAATCGTTTTTATACACTGTACAAAACAACTGGGATCTTTACATCAAAAACATCTCTTTTTTTTGTCCTTAGCCAAGAAAGAAAAATGAAGGAAAGCTACACATTGCACACTGCAATGAAGAAACACTTCTATGATAAAATGCACACAGCACACACACACAATGGTCAGCAACAGTAAACGACGGCTGTGGCGCACGCACTATACCTCGTGTCGATACGCTTGAATACACATATGTTTCTGACAAATTTCTATGTTGTGTGATAACACTACATCTGGAACACATTTATGACTAATGGCCATGAACGGCAAATTTTTTTTCTCTCTCGCCAATGCTGCGACAGATGTGATGAACTGAGAAGATCAACAGTTCCACTGATGATGGAGGACTGTCTTCACACAAGGTCTCACACATGCAGAGTTGCCTGCAGCAGCCGACGTGCAGAACCTCTCTACACATTTGACACTGAATGACACCAGGTGGTCGCAGAACAAAGCTCGCAATCGTCACGGTGACTGTTAGGTGTGTGAAAGCACACGCACACCCTGGCACAGACTTCTTCGATGAACGAATAAAGCTACAACGAGAAAATGGCCAAGCCATACAGGGAAACACTTAAAAACAGGCACAAGAGGCGGCATACTTTCACGTACGCCAAAAAAAAAAAAAAAAAGAGGTCCGCCAGTCGTTCGAACTAGCAGCATCAGTGATTTCCCCACAGCTCATCTTTCCTCTTCCGCACTTTCAGTCATAACACAGGGGTGTGCGAGGTTGAATGCAATTGTAGCACCAATTGAAGGACTTGCCTACTGTTCACCTACTGTTCAGTGGGTAAGTTGACACACGCAAGATGTTTCTGCACGAGTCATTCCTGTAGCTTTTTGCTTATCTGCCTCAATAGAGACGACCTTCGCTTTTTTCACTTCTTCAATTTTCAGCATTGCAATGCTTCAGAGCACAACAACAAAACTGCTCGTATTTCGATAGTTCTAAAGCTATGACACTTAAACAAGGTTAAAGAGACTAGGTATCTATGTCTACCATTCGTGTCGGCCAGCAGCACACAGAATGGTACATTACTGCGCCAACTACCTTTGCTGGTGTTTGTGGCCGCAGAAATTCACAGCGAGGTGCGACCTCCATCAGAAAATGTATTGAATTCTAATTTTGTTCTCAATCAGTACAAGGTGTTTTTCAGGCAGACATCCAGACCAGATACAACTGCAGCAGTTGAGTTATGCTCCTCACACTTGGCACGCTGTTGCAAGCTCTCTTTTGAGTCTAGCGGAATGCGGTGGCTTCTGAAATCCACAGTGTGCCTCTGACAGACGAGTTTTGGCCGGGGAGTAATGAGCCAGGCGGATGTGTCCAACTTTGTCCCACAATAGACTACGCACCCATCGAATGAGAGAAGAAAGTGTTCTTCATATCAACCACAAGCTGCATCTCTCTGTCTGGCTAATGCCACGCAAGCAGTGCAAACAAATGCAAACCGTAAAGGCTCCATTTGTTAGGGATAGCAATCGTGCACCAGCAGTGGAAGTCGACGGACAGCCTCGTTGGTTTTGACCGACTCCAAAACTTGCTGCACTTGGAAAGTGGCTATATGGCCGAGAAAGCAAATGGCACACCGTCTGCAATGGTGTGAGCCAGTGACGGGTCACAACGCCCTGGCAAGGGACAAACTGCGTTTGTTGTCAGCCCCTCCTCCCTCACTCAATCTGCACTTTGGTGACACTGGCAGTGTCGAGGCATTCGCAGTGTGATGACTGCTGCTGCGGAGTGGAGGCCAGGGCATTGGGGCAGCAGGGGCGGTGGGTAATGCGGCACTGGCGACAGTAGTCAGACTCTTCCGAGGGGTCCACGTGCACCTCAACGGGTGCTGCCAGTGTGCCTTCCCTGCAGGGTTGGAAGCGGTGGGAAGGGAGGGGGTAGAGAGGACAAGATCACAGAGAGGCATGCGGACAGGAAAAGGAGGTCACCAGTGGTTTCACAAAGGAACAGGGGAAGGTGAAAGTGGGGCAGGATGCAGTGGGAAAAAGAGGATGCACAGGGGAGATGCAGCAGCACAGCGGGTTGAAACAAAGAAGAAATAGAAGCGAGATGGAAGTCGATGTCACATTGGACAGCATGAAACAACACAAAGGTGACGGAGAAAAAGCCACAGAAGACAGGAAAATAAGAACGTCCATCAGAGGTAGGGAACACCGGGCGACCAGCATTAACATTGGCAAAGGGTGCACAAGCCCAGAAAAAGGCAGGAAGGAATGTGGAGAGAATGCAAAAAAACATGTGAATGCATTCCGTATAAGGACAGTAAAACGAATATTCAGAATTATTTCATACCATTCGTTTGAGCATCTTGAGCCTGCTTGCTACAGCTTGCTAGTACAGTCAAACCTCTTTAGTGTGTACTCTCTTTAAATGTACTGAGGGTTATAACGTAGTTGCGACGAATCCCCGACTAGGTGTCATAGCAACTAATGCATTCGTGGACCACTTAAGCTGTAGTGGTTGTTATTACACTTACCCGTTTGTGCGTACCGCGATAAGGTTTTGTGTCGTGTAAGCTTACTGCGCCGCCAAACTTGCATACGCTGCCATGTGTCGCAAATTGTTTTCGGTAATTTTGATACGTCCGAAGATTGTCCTTAGTACTTCAAGCATTGCGCGATTGCGGCGATGCCTTTGCAGATAATCATAGCAGAAAAAAACAAAGGTGAGGTGACATCCACAGACAAATGTGCCAATATGACTTATCGCGGTCAACAAATCTTATCACATCTCCAGCTATCTGCTTGGGCGCACATGTGGCCTAGCACCGCGTTGAGCCTACTGCACACTTTAATAGGCGACAACCCAAACGCAATGGTCCGGCGCGTTCACTGCCACTTCGTTGTGCAAGACCATGTTCAAGCACACACCACTTTGCAGAAATGCAAAGCTCGCTGTTGCGGAGTTCAGTGTTTCAGGTTACGGACACTGAGAAACCTTCCAGTATTGACGCTGGCAAGCGCACGGTACAGCAAGTGTAGCACTGTTGTAATCATACTGCGCGCTTTTAATAAATGCCAGCTCAAACGCGCCTCCGTTTGCTGCCAGGACTGCTAGGGCATCACGATGTGCGCATTGCGTGCAAGGTCTGTAGCAGAGAGGGCATATTCTACAACAAGCAGATCAGCAGTCATGGCATGCACTGGGTAGGCCAAGCTCTGTATGTAACCAACCAGCTGACGATTTGTCTCTCTACAGCCGTACCGCATTCGGACAAAACTGTGCCGTTTTTCGCTTCGAAGCAGACTGCGGGACACGTGTCGCAGAGAGCCGGTTACGTCCGTTTTGTCGCTATGCAATGCTGTGTACTCCTGACCCGGCATGTAGTTTCGAAATGCACCTTAGCGTCGCAACCGCGTGCTATTGGACAGTTGTGCGAGAGTGACAGGCAGTATCTTTTCTGTACTTTGAAAAAAAAAAAAAAAAGAAAAGAAATGGCTTAGTGGTGGGCACTTAGGCAATACTTGCTTTCATAGAGTAGTTATTCCTTTATTAATGGAAATGGCACTTGTCAGAAGATGCAAACTTGAAGCTGGTTATTATAGCGTGGTATGTTTAGTGCACAGTTACACCGGCGTCCCCTGCAGGTACGTTCTAACGAGGTTTCTCTGTATGTTTATGAGTGTAAGAATTTTCCAGCACAATTTAATGTTAAGGGATGCCCACAAAAAAGAAAAAGAGGACAATAGTGAAACAAAATTGTTTTGCAGCCAAAAGTATCAAACTACGTATGTGCAGTTTATTTGCTCTTGGTGCAGCAGGTAACACAACGAGGTGTACTTGAAAAACTTATAACCATTCTAAACAGAACAAGCATGAAATGCCCACAGCCGTGAAAATTTACAAACGCCGCGACAGAAGAACAGCAGGCAAGAAGCAGCTCTGCAAGAGCATGCCAGTGACATCATAAGTGAAGCTGAAATAAGTACTTTTCCACCTTTTACAGTAGAAAGTAGAAAGTTACTTTGTTCGTGAAAGCATATGCACATTAGTTTGCTCTGAAAGTGTTTGAGAATATGCTACAGTATCTCACAGTTGGGGAGTGGCATGGCAGCCTTTCGTTTCCAGGCATCACAGCTTGTTCTAAGCTTAACAAGCACCTTGAGCTTTCCAATGTTAGCTCTTGCTTCCAGCCCAAAAATTTAAAAATCTAAAAATCCACTGACAAAGTCAACAAAAAAAAAAATAAACTTCACAGCTCTTCACCAACCAAGAGGGGGTTACACAAACAGCGTACCTGTATCCGACAATGGATCCCGCAAGGGCACGGGTGCTTGCCGCATCGTCAGCCATGCCAGACATGTTGGCTGAGCGCTCGCTGAGGCTGACCGTGGCAGAGGCTGTCTCGCTGTGGCTGCTCAGGCTGAAGCGCTTGTTGGACGACACCTCCGCCTGGACTTCCAGCCTGAAATTAAGTCACCATGAAGAGAGTCAAACGACAGAAGGAGAGGTAAAAAATTGTTTGTGTTTAATGTCACAAAGCCACAAATGATTATGAGACATGCTGTAGTTGAGCGCTCCACAAATTTCGACCACCTTAGGTTCTTTAAGGTGCAGCTAAATCTAAGCACACGGGCCTCAATTACTTTCGCCTCCATCAAAAATGCAGCCGCCACAGCCGGGATTCGATTCCGCGACTTGTGGGTCAGCGACGGCGTGCCTTAGCCACTAGATCACCGTGGCAGGTACAGAAAGAGAGGTCTGTGTCAATGCTGTGGTAAATGTGAAACTAAGGCATTGGCATTGTGTCGGGGGGCCGTGCACATGCGGGCAAACTGACCCTAGGCTATAAAGGTGATTGACGATGCTGCTAGTCGTGATGCAAGCCCATACCTCGATGCTGTACGCATAAGACGAGACCAATAAAAAAAGAGTCAGCACAGCAACATAAGCCAAACGTCCGAACAAGCAGAGAAACGTTTATGTACGGCCGTCAGCATGCTTGACACCACACTCTGCAGCGTGGCCAGATCCAGTTTGAACTGCGCTACGCTGATTGGCAAGTCTGCAGCGGCTGATGATGACTCAGCTGACTCTTCCCGACTGTCACGCAGTGAAAGATGAGTCAACCAGTCAAACCTGCCAGTGACCCGGCTATTGTAAGACACTGCAAACATACTGAAATACACTTTATGGCACTGGCGGAAGTTTAAAGGGGTCATGACAAGGTAGAGAGCAGAGTATGCTTGCACGCGTGTGAAAACTGGACTGTGAGAGATCATTTCAGTCCAAAATAAGCTGTAGAAGTCTTCGGCTGTAAACTCCGCCGGCGACTGCCATTTTGCCGTGGCGTGTGTGACACCACAAACCGATGGGAGCAGTGCCGTCGTCTGCTACAAAACAGCACCTTCAGCATGCGGTCAGTGTGTTCACTGTGTTGCAAGTGTTGCTTGCCGCGTGGTCCGCAAGTGTTGCAAAGTAGTACCGGTACCTTCGACATGTCGTCGGCACCGTCGTTAGCTCACGATTCGGGCAACGATTCATCGAGCAGCAAAAGCGGCGACGACGTCGTGTACGCTGTGCATTTCGATTTCGACCCCATCGCCACCAGCTCGAGTGACGAAGAAAGCGTCGAAGACGGGGCAAACGCAGGTGCTAACGCTATCGCTAACGACAAATGCACTTGCCTCTTTCCTTTCACACTTTTCAAAAGCACCCCGACGCTTAGCTTGGAGGACAGAACGGTGCGAAAATAGGGTCGGCACAGTGTCCGGCCACAGCCTCGGCTTTTCCACTGGTATACCGAACTTGCCAAGAAGACGCTGGTCATCATTGTAGCTGCCTGCCGTGAAGTGCGCCGAGAACATAACAGGTGCATCACTTGCGCACCGGTGCTTCCTGCGCCAATCACCTCCCAAGCCTTGGGTTTGGAGGGCTATTTAGGAAACTTGAAGAATGACGCAGTACTCTCCCTGCCCGGTACGCTCTGGCACCCCACAGCGCAGCATGGGCGACGTGGTGGCATTGCTTCAACCGCTGCTAGTCATTTAGTTCCATTGGCACGTTGAGTAACACTGAAACAACTCGATTGCAAGCACTGCTGACCATAAAACACGATCGCCCTCCATACTGCCCACCATGCAGAAGCTCGCGGAGCAAACGGTTCGTTACGTCACAGCTAGCGAGCGCGCCAGTGTTGTCCGACCACCAGGTCCCTCCCTCTTTAATAAAAATATTAGATTATAAATCAACGACACGACTGAATGCGCTAAAATTTCACCAGCTTGTTTGTGAACCCACAAGGACCAGCCCACACAACACAGATTATGGTAGAAAATTTTGGAGGGTCATGATTCTGTTAAGGGGGGACGCAGCTCTTGAAAACTAAAAAATGTCGAAAACGTCTGTTTTTGGAAATTCATATAGTTCGGGTGTATTTCAAATAAACTACCTATTCTGTAAATATCAGCGTCTAATTCAACCCCATAGTTTAAAAAAAATGCTAATTTCGGGGCCGTCGCAGCGCCCAAAACACACAAAAGCCAAAATCAAACCAACTTTTGTGCGCGCCATTCCGAGACCATGCAGCCGCCGTTCCGCGCCATCTTGATCTTGACCATGAATTCTTTCTCTCTCGGTTGCCGCCTTTCAATACAGCGTCAACGGCGCGGTTGAGATGCTATCAGCGTTTCCCTGAGATGCGATGCGAAGCGCTGATTGGCTAGAGCAGCTCATTCATATCTCGCGGGCGAAAGCGCGCGCGCCATTGGCTGCTGCGCTGAAAGCGTGACGGTCGCTCCGGGCGATGACACATCCGGCGCGCTCATCTCCCTGTTGCTCTCTGCTCAGTCTGCCTCGATATATGTTTGCTTACGAGCCGCCGCTTTTTACCTTGCGCTGTATTTTCGATCAGTTTCTCTTTTTTTTTTTCGCACAAGTTTTGTGCCTTTCACCTTTGTTGCTGTGCGTGATGTCGACAACGAAGCCGAAAACGGTGCACTAGTTCAGAGCGCAGTAACACGTTATGCGGCTTCTACAAGAATATAAATTCCGCTTTTCTGCTACAAGTGCCCAGTCCGTAGATGCTTGTGGCGGCGAAACTGTGCTGCGGGCTGCCACCAGGCCAGAATCCGACAAATCGTGTGTACCTGGAGCCGTGAATGCATTGAGCATGTCCGAGACCGCCAGATCCAGCACGTGCTCTGAATTCGTGCCGTCGGACGTGACACCGACTGTTGCCGAGATCGCCAGACCCAGCACTTCGACTGTATCGAGACCAATAGCTTGCATGGGCCGTCAACCCCCTTCATCTGCGGACACATTTCCTAAGGAAAAAATCAATGGGAATGCGAGATGTCGACACGCCGTTCACGGTGACCTCAAATCTACACCAGCAAGGTAGAAAAAATTTGAACTGTTGCAGCCGGCTCTTGAAAGAGATGCCCTACGCCTGAAAAAAATTTCCCATCAGATGATGGAGAGAAGACAAAAGAGGAAAAGAGTGCACAAAGGCACTTCAAGCTGTAATGCTGGAGCTTTTCGTGAACACATGTGCTGCACTTTCAAAGCCCGTTTCCTCAAAATGGATTTTTTAGGTAGTTGTGGTGCTGAGGAAAGCGATTTCTCAAGAAATGCTTATCATATTTGTGCGCCATTTCTTTTATTCTGCTCATGGATGATTTTGGAAGAGTGTAACAAGCTTCTTTTTTTTTTTTGAATTGGTGCCATTAATTAATAATAAACAATTCTTTTCGATAAATGTCATCTTACTGGCTACATCAAATTCAAAGTGGCATAACATTTTTTTTAAGGGGAAATTTAAAAAAAAGAATGGCTCTATAGCACCCTGGAATATCTATTCAGGGATGACCATAAATATTTTCAGCCTTTGGGTATGTCCTGGGATTTCTTCCAGCTCTTCCTCAAGCACAACACCCAGTTGAACCTCAGGTTCTTGGGTGAAACCCAAGTGAACCACCCAGTTAGACCTCAGTAACTCCTAGAACCCCTGAACACCATTTCATGAAATTTTGCACTTTTTTTAGTTTTAATGTAGTGAACATAACCTGGAAGTTTCATTAGGATATGTTAACAAATAAAAAGTTCGATTTCCGGGGCAGCCTTCCCCCAGTACAGGCCATGCTACGGAATGATTTTGTTAAGCGTGCCAATGGCTGTACATTTTTGCTCACATGTAGAGCTTTTATAACGGTATTGTATTATAGATGTATGCTCCAGTTACTTAATAGTTATAGCATTGTGCATCTGCAGGGAAGTCCGAGGGCTTTAATCCTGCCATCAGGACATCACAATCCTATAGTCAGCGGTAGCCAACATTGTCTGGCATAATCGGACGGAGATACTGCTTTCTCCGAAATTGTCTTGTTTAGATTTCTAGTGCCAGGAATAGTACTTCAGGACTGTACAGGCACACCGAGCAGTCAGAAACAGCTGTGCGCTCTCTGCTCATCGGCCACATCGTGTTGTACTTAGGGGGGGAGGCTTGCTAGTGGACGCATGGGGAGAATCTGAATCTGATTCTCTACAATGCTATCACTGCCCAATTTCATGGTCCATATAGTGGACAGAAGTCATACGTCATCACTAACTCCTGGAACTATGCAAACTACCTCTTATGAGAACGAGAATCTCATCTGCAACAACAGCATGTGAGTACGTACGCTCTACCCTTATCATGACAAAGCTGCACCTTAGACAAAAATAATTTTGTTATATCCAAATATTCATTATAAAATCATATTTCTAACACTATATCTACTAGAAGAGTAATCTTCATTTACCAATAGATATTTCCTTACATCCAAATTCATTATATCGAGGTTTGAGTGTATACACAAATGACTACACACACAAATGAACAAAAATTGTACATTGGTCTGTGCATTTAATTTTTTTGTGTGAGTACTTTTCTCATTTACTGCCATCATCAATATGTTTTAACTCTTTTTTGTAAGCCATCCTTGTGTCGTGTAACTAACCGGTGTGAATGGGCACTGGCCGAAGCGATGCTTCCCGTGAGTGAGTGGCCAGCGATGGCCGTGTTGGATGCACCCGCCACGGTGTCCAGGTGCGAACCAAGGCTGGGGCTGCCACCGGACATCCCCAGGGAGGCTGCCTCACCAATGCTGGCCGGTGCAATGCCTCCAGCCGTGTCCACGCTCGCACCATCAGCCGCAACCCCAACAGACCCGCTGCCTCCGCCACCTATGCCGTCGCCTTCCTCGTCAAACTCGATGCGCACCCCGGACGCTGAAGTCGTGACGCCGCAGCCACCAGAACGGCAGAGGGAAACTGGCACCACTCCGTAGATGTAGGCTAACAGTATTGGAACCCCGATACCTGATAAAGAGATAGAGTAAGTCTCATTCACATCTGCAACTCGTATCAGTCGTGCGTACATTTGCAGCTGGTGATCAAAAAGTGACTCAAGGGAACCTACTCAGAACTGTGCGCAACCTATACCCACTTGCTCAACGAGTTCACACCTACTCATACTGCCACTGTCTGATAACAAAGCCAACGCCCTATACCAGCAAACCCAATTGGTTCAAAGGTTCGCAATTGCCATCATGCGATTGAAAAAGTCAAGCAGCAAGTGACTAACGTTTGAGTAACAACTTCCCAACAAAAGTGGCCATTTACGACCATTTGCAAACAACTGGGTCACGCAACTAGTGCTAGCCGCAGGTGCGAAGAAGCTTGTAGGGGACGTAGATAAGGAAAGGTCAAATCACAAGTCATTTATTGAAAGTAATTATAAACAAACCTGAGCCCTTTTTTAGCGCTAGGCTATACATAGAGCCAACCTCTAACAAGCTTTCCTAATCTGTGCTAATATTTGGAACACGTTTTGAACATAGCTGTTACGAAACTGTAAAGAAACACTGCCAAAAAATTATGTTATATATATATATATATATATATATATATATATATATATATATATATATATATATATATATATATATATATATATATATATATATATATATATATATATATATATATATATATATATATATATATATATATCGCTAGCTTTTTTTTTTTAAATGTTCAAATCACATAACTGTGTTGGTAACATCTAACTGAAATTTGTTTTCCGCTGACAACCTACAAGATATTTTCTGGTTAACCCACAGTTCTGACACATTAAGCTCCTTAATACTTGAGCCTAAAAAAGGTGCGTGAATCAGCATTTACAGAAAATTATTGAGCACGCCAAACGGCAGCTTCTACCACCAAAATGTGAATGTGGCGATTTCATCAGGCATATATCGCCACAGCCACTTTGAATACAGGGCAGCAGGTCTTCACTCACCAACGGCAATGCCTGCGATGATCGGCGACACGAGGAACGAGGCCACCACGCCGCTCGTCACCACGAAGTTCCGCTTGAGGCGACTCGTGGTGCGCAGGTCGTACTTGGAGTGAAGCTGCACCAGAGGGGGCACACAACGAGAAAGAGACAAGACAAGGGACAAAACACACAAAGATAACAGCCTTCATTAGAGTCACTCCGGGGAGAAACGGGAAGCACTCCAAAAAGTCTGCCATCAACACATCAGTACCTTCTCCAAGATCTGTTGGCACAAAACTGCGTTAACCGAAACCAGAAGAGGCTGAAGGTTTCTAGCTGCTTTCTAGAGGTGCAGGATGGTCAACATGAAGCTGTCGATAAGTGCATATAGGAGTCCTTTTTGCACATTACTCCTCACTTGTAGCGCCCTAGCCAATAAATGCTGCTGAGCGAGTATCAGCGCTTTTGAAGGTCTGGAATCACTTCTCAGTGCTAACGGCACAGCCATGATTACGAGAACAGCTACATACATTGTATAAACCACTAGGCTACATTGACTGCCTTAAACTGCCTTAGACACAACAAGCTATAACTCAGGTCAACGTCCCTATCTTTTTGAAAATAAACCTATATCTCCACTCCATCTACAGAACCAGCTCCTACAAGGGCTAAGAAGTACCTGTATGGATTCCATTAACAGTGCAGCACAATGTCGCAGAACAGCATTGCTTTCTAGCAGCGAAGTTGAGCGAATATCTGTTGCATTTATACCACGGCTTATGGGTATGTTAAGTTATAATTATATGATATTTTTGGACATTTCTTCATAAACAGTGCGGCGATTCAGTATGTCAAAAATTTAACTGCACGCACATACATTACACTGGTGTATAACTGTAATACATTGTATCACTTGTGGTATGTCCTTAAACAAACTTCCGAAATCCATTTAGGAAAGAAATTGAGGAGCTAAATCACCAAGTTACATGGTCAGTGACTTGTACATTAAGCTCTAGCTTTTGTGCGGCCAATATAACAAGTATACGAGGTGGAATTTATGGAGTAATGCTGCAGCGAATACATGAGCATGGAAGCACAGATTTCAAACTAATGCAGCACTTTCCAAGATGCAAAGTTTGGTGCGTAGCTAAACTAAGCACAATAGCGACAGAAAGAAGTAAGCCGATATGACTAATGCTTGAAGCAAGAAAATCATGGCTAGCGTACGAGACAATCTTCGCAGAATGGGCTATTTTCTGCTAGCCACTTGTTACTGGCATGTTTGAAAACAACGCCCCTTATCATGTTGGTGCTTTGGCTAGTCTTTTTCTCAGTCACAGCTGCAGATACAGCTAATTTTCAACAACCTAGCATTACAAAAAGACTGCTGGCCTGAGTGCCAACAATGGTACCTTTCGTCCTACCCATACAGGAATGCCGATGACGATGGCGGGCACGGCGATGCCTGCAATGAGGGCGATGCCAACGGGGGCGCCGACGAGCATGCCCAGCTGCCACAGAATCTTCTTCTTGCGGCTCCAGGGCTTCTTGCCCCAGAAAGTGCAGCCCGACGGGCTCAAGTAGTGCAGGTCGGACACCTCCTTCATGCACAGCCAGCAGAACTCTGTGCCACACAGGCGGCACGTCATGTGGTTGCACGAACCGTCATCCATCTTGATGATGAACACCTTGCAGCAGGGGCAGTGCTTGATGTCATCGCCTGAACGGCAGCAATGTGCTTGCAAGGTAAGGCAAGCTTGCCAAATAATGCACACACTGCGACTACAATGGGAACGGTCGAGGACAACGGGGTAACTTATTGCGTGTCTCTGACACTGCTACTCGTTATGCCATGCAAGGAGCCTGCTCCTGAAATTTGATATCAAGTGAGCAGCGGCCTCCTACCTCCATTACAGTTTTAAACATGATGCCAAACTTAATTTTCTAGCTGGCTGTAAATAAAATTTCTTTCAATTTATTACAACTAAGGCATGTCAGACAAACTTATTTGGTTATTTTGGTAGTTCTTACAGAGTCCCAATAACTGTATTTACACACAAGCATTGTATTAATATCCCAGAAGGTCTCTGTGCTAGTATCATACAAATTCCAATCAGAACAGCCCCAACGAAATTGGACACCGGTACAGCACTGACGGACTGAAGCTCTGCCTCCCTTTGATGTTTTGTATTCAATAGCAAAGTTGATAAAAATAAACCAACGGACACCTTACTGCTAGCTTTAGCAGTCAATTAAGATATCTGTAAACAAAGAAACACCGCACGTAACCTGTGCTAAAAATATCCAAGCCATTACCATTTCAAGAAGCAGCCACTGCTGAGCCATTGCCATAGCAACCACCAATTTCTTACACCGAGGCTCAGGAAAAGCGATTTCAACACATTTAGAGTGGCAAGCCTTGCCCATATTCTGGATACACCCACTGCAGTCTCTTGGCTGCCACTCATTTGGCCAAGCACACTGGATCTAATCACCACTGCCATTGCAATTCCAGTGCGGCAGCACGACAGGCAGATGAACAAGTAGCTTCGCTGTTAAACTTTGCACGGCTAGTGTGAACTTCTCTCTTTTATTTAGTACAACGACTGCTATAATCAACAGCTCCTAATAACTGTGTTAGTCTCTGAAAACCTGGTTGCTAAATATAATGTTCACTCCAATGCGAGCCTTCAAAGCAAAATTAAGCTAATATGACACAAACTGTAGATGCTGGATACGAAATATGTGTATTTATTAGCAATCAATTTTCTCACTTGAATCAGTAAATAATAATAATAACAACAATATCTGGGGCTTCACGTGCCAAAACAATGGAGTGATTGTGATGCACGCTGAAGAGAATAACTTGGAAAAATTTACCTTCTGATGTTTCGTTAATATGCACCGACAGCCAACCTCTAGGCGTACACCATTGGTGCCTACACATTATCACACCTGCGCTACCTGAAACTATGTGTCATTAGTGCATCCCCATAATCCAGAACACGCTGTTCCAGCTTTGCACACAAGCGCATTAAGCAATGTACACACAACACTGCACTCACGCTGCAGGCCCTCGTCATGCGGGAACCCCAGGGTCGAACCAGCCTGAGCAGCGGGCCTCGAGGCACGCTGCGCCCGGGCCGCATCACACGTCTGGTTAGGGTGCCACTCCTGTTTGCAATGGTAGCAGAAAGCTGTGCTGCAACCGGGACGCTCGCAGCGCAGCTTGGGGCAGCTGGCACAGCCACTCGCTATCACCACGTAGCTGCGCACAACACAGGTACCGTCGAGTCCACTCATGACAATACCGTTATTAACAAGTCGTATAGTATCGGATCTAACGAACAACAATCATACCATCCACTTTTCTATGCCTCCTATGGTAAAATGAACTACTTATTACGATGCCCAACTGCCCTGATATCACATACAGCGACCAAATCTGGCTACAGTGCATGCAGAAAACTCTGCACCGACTGTGCCGGGCTGCGGACCTTGCTGAGAGCGACGACCTCGGCCACGTTGCTGAGCAGCTTACTCAGGTACTGTCATCAAAGTGTGCCCAACGAATTACTATATAGTCCCTCCAAGACTGTTTCCGCCAAGAACCTCCCACTTGACTACAAGAAGCACCTACATACTCTTGAGAAAGATGCATGCCAGCTTTGCGTGAAGCAACCAAAGCTGACAGATACTGGCTTTTCTGCTAACAAAATGTTTTTGCCTTTTAGTTGTATTGTAGTAACCAGACTTATTCAAAAATATGAGTTGTGAAACTGCGTTTGGAAACCTGGACATGCCATTGGCCGACCTAGCGGGGTGAGTAGATCGTCGTGCCCTCTGGGAGTGACAATACAAAACACTGCATCGCCACTTGTGCGTGCGCTTCTCTTTAGGCTGCTCAAGGCCGCGTGTAATACTGGCGTCGTCGCCTCAATAAATGATCTTGGCTTGCACGGCACCCGCCGCCGCTGTCAGATGTTTTCGCTCTGCAAAGGCGCAATCAAAGCCTGGCCATTTGGTCAAAGGTGGTGCTTGCGATTTCGTGCTACGATGGTTTTGACGCTGCACCATGATTATTTCTATTACTCCTCGTTCGGTCGTTTGAAAATGTGCGCTTGAGATCGATTGCTCACGGAAAGTTTGATGAATCCTTTTAATTGTGCCACTCTGCGGTTCACGATTTGTCTCACTAACACGACGTGAGTGATGGTCGCACAAACAAGACACAGATGTAGTAGAGTGCAAACCAAAGCACAACAGTACTGATCAGTACTTTGCACGCAGCGGTGAAATTCCACTAATCGCGAAATCAATGAGACAGTGGCTGGGATACCATGTAATTATGAAAGCCCGATGACAGGAAAGTAGGAACATTGAACATTGCTATTAACTTGCAACTAGCACTGCAAGCGCTCTTTTCAGGTGTCTTTTCAGGTGCAATGTTTGTGGAGTCTTTCCAATGGCACCGGCATTTGCTGCTCGGGCAACGTCGTCTGCTGCCGTTGACAGATTTACAGGTTGGATCAACCTGGATCAACGTAGCATCCCGCTTGCATCACGCCTTGCCGCGCACTATTTTGCCGAAATGTAAACATCGTGGTCTCTCCACATGAATCTGATAAACTACCGAGTTCACTGCATGGTCCATTTACGCTGTGCCAGCTGTGTGAATAAGGACAAAGCATCAAGAGAACAAGCAGCTCCTCTGGCCTTTATAACGTCTCCAACACTGCAAAAAAGTAACATGTTCAGCACCCTTAGGCACCAACTAACCTAAGAACAAATTCTACGCGCTGCCATGCCTTTTGGCAGAATGTGCCGGTGCTCACAATCTTGCTAAACGCAAAAACACAAAATATTGCATCTTCTAGTTCTTCGCTTCAGCCATTTCGGCCGATGCAGTGTTCGGATTTTCATACATGGAGCCTATGGGGAGTTAGTTTCGCAACTCATATTATTGAATAACTCTGGTAGTAACAGCGCGATAACCGTAGGAAGAGACAAAATGGACTGTACAGCGCTCTTTCTTGTCCATTTTGTCTCTTCCTACAGTTATCGTGCTATTGCTAAAATTATTTATTATTATTAATTATTACTACCACGATGAGCAAACTCCCCCAAATTAAGCCTTTATTCTTGGTCTCTCTCTGTCATCTTTTTTTTCCCTCAGCCTACTTATAACAATTACCTGTTATAACAATGAGATTTCCTTGGCACTTGGATATCATTATAAGCAGACTAAATAAATATGAAATATGAAAACGAAATATAAATATGAAAACGAACACCAAGTTCGTGCTTAAGCCACAATTGCTGGTTAAGTAAAGATAAGAGTTCGACAATGGTCTAGAAGAGGTGCCCTTTCGCAACTAGTGTTATGAACACTTTTGTGCTCAGCAACTATTCTTAGCCACTAAGGCCACTTGAGAATAATTCCAAAGCTCCCTTTCACATTGCTCACAACTGTACTTGTACACGCTTCCTTCCATGAAGTCCTTACACCCCCTGAAGGCGTATCTCATTCTCACGGCGGAGCAGCTATTGATTGATTGTGAGCCCAATCTTACTCTTGGAAGTACTTACTCCTGAAAGATGACTGGAATGCTACGTAGTGAGACTTTTGCAGTGCTGCCTGAGCACTCGGAGTGTACAACTTGATACCATTTTAACACAGCGTTTCCCCCTCAAGCAGGCTTAGGTGCCCTACTTACAGTCCATTTTACCAATGCCTGTCTGCATTATGAGCCCACAATTGCAAAGCAGGAAAGCTCAGGTACAACATGAAATGCTTCTGTCGACAGTGGAAAGCTACCTGCTTTTATTGCTTTTGCTGCTGAATTGACCGATTGGAAAGCGACACTAAATCTACTTAGCTCCCTTGTCATAGGACACCTAACATGACAACAGGCACGTCTCAATGACACATGCTTGCCGTAATTGCATAGTCAAAACGCTTCACTGCACAGCCAGAGCTAATTAAATGGATAAGCAAAGATCACCCAGATCTAACCAACATTTCAACTGGAGTAGGGGGCTTTTGACGGAAGACGAAATCTGCACAGAAGCATTTTGCGAACGAAGAGCAAGCGCTCACCCACAGTCCGGAGCGGGGCACCACCGGGCATCTGGCTCGGTGACGAGGACACGACGCAGCATGAAGCTCTCATACTTGGCCACCATGAGCTCATCCTGCAGCAGGCGCCGGATGTCGCTCGGGTGCATGGGCTCCGAGCAGGCAGGGCATGCGATGTTCACCCGGCTCTCCGAAATCTCTACGCGCAGGTACTGGCGCAGGCAGTCTGCACACGCTCGGTGCGTGCACGACGCCAAGCGGGGGAATGCCTCAGCCGGTGCCTCCAGAAGGCATAGCGGGCACTCGAGCAAGCCACCACCGCAGCTCCATAGGGAATCCGTGTCAGAACTTCCCTGGCGCTCGGCGGCACCCAACCGAGACGCCGCCCCACCACTGCCGCTACTGTTTCTACGAGCGTCCTGCAACAACAAACACAATGAAGCACACGTTATAAGTGAGATTACACGGGAGCCTATTTAATGCCACAATGACTAACCAAACTATGAACATAAATGACATAAGTGGCAAATAAAGTAGTACAACTCCTACCACCTTTTTTCTATTAAAGAAGCATCCTATTTAGGTTTTAAATATTTAATAAACCTGTACCAGGCAAAGAACTGCTTCTTCAAGGGTTAATTACTATATATTGCAAAGGTGCCCCAAATCTGTTTTCATGGCGTCCTCCTCCAAAAATGGACTGCAATTATATGTAATTAAGAGCCGTGCAACAGTGGTGGTGTCTTCAACACTAAACTGTTGACTGACATAAAGGTGACTCAGAACGAAGATCATTGCCAACAGAACATTTCAGCCTCATAGCCTTGGCGATAAGCACAAACTCAACAAGGAACGAGACAAAGTGGGATGCCAGTACAAGGTTCAACATGCTGCAACACGTACCCTGTGCTGCAGTGGCATTCGTTGTGGCGGCCGAACAGCCTGTTCAGCATCGTGCGGGGAGCTACAGGAGCGGCCGAAGTTGCGGCGATTGAGAAAGGACGATGAAGAGCCGAGCAAGCGTCGCAAGGAGAAGCGGCCCCCGGCCAGCGGATGGCGTCGCGTGGGCAGCACACCTCCACCCTCAGGAGAGCCCGGGGGCACCGCTGCTGACGATGCCATTGTTGGTCACTGGTGACCCCTTTCACTGGTTACCCTGCATTCAAAAAAAAAAAAAAAAATGCAGCCGATACTCAACGACACAAACTGGGCAGATGAATGCCGACGCTATCCAAACCAACTTCAACACGCACTGCAAACGGGAGCAGTAGCATCCGCCTTGCCTGCTTTGCTTTGTACTGCACTGTTGCACAAACTAAAATGCCAAACGGCAACTACTAAGACTCGTTGTGTCTTACAAGTGCTGCGACTAACTCGTCATACACACGTATAGATATTAATCAAAAAGTGAGCAACAGGAAACACTAAGAACAGCCAATTCAATCAGCTAAATACTTCAAAGCTAAATCAATATATATAGCAAAAAAAAATCATTTTATAGCAAAAATAAATCATGATTTGCAGATGCAAGAAACGTAAAGTAATCTGCAGATATCTTGTCCACATGCATGTTTAATGGTTACTGAAACTTGTCAACGAGATATTTTTTTAGAATGTTATCTACAACGTGTTTATTCATATAATCGCATCTGTCATCCAAACCAGATGTCTGAATTTCTCGAACCCATATCATTGCCAACAAGAACCACCAGATACTGCTCAGAACAATCACCAGTCCGCTCATCAGTATGCTTAAACTTCATAACCTTGGTGATAAGCACAAACTCAACTGTATGCAAGATAAGTGACCTTGCTGTGAAGGAATTAAGTCTGTATGTACATAAATCGCAGCAGGGAAAAATATTTTAAATACTGGTGAAGTGATCCTGGAGCACTAATTTTAAAATGCAGCAGATGCATTATTTGCAAGCCAGATATCTTGAACACATTTCTGTGATCAAATCATGAATGTAGTGATAACTAAAAACCCATGCACAACTCTCAATATGGGCTGAACCAAAACACGCATGCCCACTTACAAGCGATGCAGCACATGAAAACGAAGTGATCACGCGTCGCAAACACGATTGAAACCAATGAATACATACACATGGCGTGCTTAGACGCAAGCACCAAAGTGCAAGCCATGTCACTACCAGCGTCACCCATATTGTACTCCAAAAGTGCACTTCCTACCACAATGGTAGAAAGTGCCGAGATGACCCTGAAGGGCAGCGCAATGCCAGGGAAACTCGAGGCACCAAAGTGCCAGGGTATCATTATCACGTCTGTCCCGGCACTTCCTCCCTCCCAGGGTCTGGTGAGAGGGAGGATTTGTTTTGAGCAGATGGCCATACCCTGGCAAAGGGGCCCCCGCTCGGCGCAGGTGCCAAAAAGATGCAGTCTGCCTCCCAGTGTAGAAGCCAAAGAGATCCAACAAAGGGACTACCCAATTGGCGCAGTAACTTAGGTCACAACACACAAAGCGGACATACCTTTTCAAGGTGGGCTATCGCAATGTGCAGAGCCCGTTGCAGTCATGGCCCGGCATTATATATAAATATGTAACCAAGTGAACTTCACGAGCCATGAGCCAAAGCATCACGATCACAGTTACCCCTACCCACATGGTGGTGCCAATAGCTGCAGTGACAGCCAGCGCAAAATGTAGCATTTCGCAAACTTCATTGTGACTAGACTATACAGTTACACAGAACACATCTCTTAAGCTAAACTGTCATTTGAAACATTTATTTAACTTAAACCTTTATGTATTCTGCTGGAACAGTTGGCATTATGAGTGCTTCGCACGACACTGCATGCAACGCGAGGCTTCACCGCTAGGTACATGACCGCAGCGCCCTACCAGCAGTACTTTATTTGTTATTTTTATGTTTTGCAGAGCTAAAAATGAAATGAGAATTTAGAAACAAAAAAAAAGCTTGAGGTTCTTCAGAAACAGATGTAAGTGTTGGTGGAAGAGCAAGAAAACCTAATATCTTAACATCAGATACATCACGAAACCAAGATATGATTATGAAGGACACCATAGTGGAGGGCTCTATAAACTTGGACGATCTCGTGTTCTTAACGATGGATTTACACGAGGGAATGGAGGGGAAACTTTCGCAGCGGACGGCGCATCACGTGACGTGTGCATCGTCAAAACGTGCCATCCTTGTTTCATCCGCTCTCCTTCGCTCGCGGCAAGGATGGAAAGTGTCGCCGCTGTTTCGGTCCCTCTGACGATTGTCTGGTCTCGATCGAGAGGATTCAGCGTCAAGTCTGTCAACATTGGTCGGATTGGCGTGGCTAAGAAGCAGGCAGCTGGCTTAAAAGCCACGTGTTTTATACATAGAGCTAATATACCGACTCTATTAACTCTATGGTTTAATGCTCGGCGACAACTTTCCTCGGCAATGAAGGAAAAGTTACGGAGGTAGAGCTTCTGCACATGTAGCACTACATGGAGTAGTTCGTTTTGGCACGCGTCTCGTCACTTTGTGGAAAGTGACTGGAGTGCACCATCAGCGCTTCATGTAGACACAGACACTGCTTAGCGTTTGAGGTGCACGCAAAAAAGGGGGACTATCTCTCACGCGTTCAGAAACCCGAAGTCACAACAGATAAATTTAACATATACAAATATCTTACTGGTGTCAGCTGCGTCCTGTCTCAAATAGCACCACGTATAAAATAAAGGCGGCAAATTTATAATTCACGATGAAAATACGGGTGCTACTTTGGAACTACCTGCACTGGCGGCAGGATGCAAGTGATTTGGCTCTTTAGCTTTCCCTTCAGTCCCGCCTCGTGACATTGAGGACTTTTTTTCTTCTTTTTTCTTCGAATGCGCGGCTTTCTCGATGTGATCGCGCACGCAGCGTGGACAAGTGTGGCCTCCCGCGGCGATATCTGTAACGAACGAGCGGGCCATGTTCAAATCAGCCTATGACTGATAGATGGGCTTACTACGTGTGATATTTGAGGGTCTTCCAAGGCTTGCAAGAGAATGGAAAGCAATTTTTAGCTGACTTTTATAAGTTGATACGAATTTTAGGCGGCGTGCTGCGCTATAATATTTGGCTCGCGTGTTGTCGGCAGCCTCTACTATCGATCGGCAGCGTTTTCTGACCATTCTCAAGAAGTGTTGCAGGGCCCCTTTTAGCGCCTAATACCAACCGCAGATTTCAACCTTTCTTAACGCTTTCCGTGGCTAGTGTAAACTTCGCCCTTTTCTATTTCTTTAATTGTCTTTGCATTTTTCCCCATCCCCGGTGCCACGGACTGACCACGCGACCTTTTATTACAAGGCCAGAAGGTCACAACAGAAAGAGACAGCCTGAAAGAAGAGCCAACGCACATGCCCCTCGAAGCGTACGCCTAACCATTCGCGACGGGTGCTTCCTTGAGAACGCATGCTAGCGGGCAAGGTCGGTCTCTCTCGTCTTGTTTACGTATACGCGTCCAGAGCTTCGCCGTGGAGCGAGGCCGCTACATCACCCTCTTTTTCATCTCTCTCTTTCTTCCAGCACTGCGAAGCCGAGTTCATGAATCCTAGATCAGGAAACGGGAAACGAGAGAGGCCGGGGAGCGGCCAAGCACGCATCACACAACACGGGAGTTTATTTTTCTTATTTTTTTTCCAGACGTTGACGAAGTGTACATATACGGGTCACGCCCACGCCAATCGTTTCCCCCTTTTTCTTAGTTTTTTTTTTATTACAGCCACCACCGAAGCGCGCAGTCCGCACGCCATATATACCATATCGAGCCATTCGCGGCACGGTCGCGTTCAGCCTTGTACCAGAACATATACAAGCAAAGGTCCTCCCCGTGGCGCCGCCGCGTCACTGTGCGAGGCACTGAACCGCGAAGCGCATCCGCCCCCAAAACAGACCGCCAGGCGCAACACGCGCAAATGAAAAAGACAAACGAACGAGTGAAATATGCGTGCGTATATGGGTAGAGAACTTGGCAGCAGCGACCTTGCGTTGTCAGATGCGCGCGCGCCACGCCCGCTGCGCGGCCACCACCGGATGCAGCAGGCACCGCGGCCGGATCCACGGCGCTGCTTTTGAATCACGCGCAGAGCCTTCGGCCACGACGAAGACCAAATCGGGAGGCCGCGTGCGACGACGTCGTCGGCATGACCGTGTAATACGTGCGCGCATGTGCACACGCACGCACAACGAAAACCACCTCCTCCCACGCGGAGCAAAACGAGTCGGGGAAAGTGTTCGGGGCCGCGCCCTGAGCGGATGCTTCGCAGCGTAGTCGGGGTGTCTAGTGCGGAGGAGAGGGGGGGGGGGGGTGAAACTCCATGAAACTTTTGCCTTTTGCATGCAGGCGAACACACGCACACACACGCACAGAGAGAAAGGGAGTAAGAGAGAGGCGTACATAAAAGCAGATCGGAAACCCCCGAAAAAATTTTCTGGTTACGTATACGCGTGGAAGATTTAAACGAGAAAGATCGGCTGGATTGCGACTTGCCAAACAGCGTGCACGTCCTTCTTCGTATAATCCATTCCCGAACAAAGCCTGCCTCGAAGGTGGCTATCTTGACTGGTATACCAAATTAAACCTAATACCGCGCTAAGCGAACGGGGAGAGTGAACAAGCAGGTCCGGTTTCCATGCGCAGACAAATGTTTAGAAACTACTGAAAAAAAAAAAAAATGCGCAAACTCCAGCATCGCCACCTCTCCGATACCGAAGCGTGCATTCAGGATCATTCAGAACGCGCATCAATAAGATTTTCCTTTTTCTTCCTGCGCACGAGTACTAATAATGAGTGCCTCAGACAGACTCTCCGACGTTTCGACAGGTGTACCCATCGTCGCCAAAGGAGCCTCATCATCCTTGGCAAGCTAACGTACAAAAACAAAATGGTTAGCCAGTGACGTCACGTCGCTCACTGCGATGACGGGGATCCGTCACCTTAGCAACGCTGGGGTATAACGCGTGCAGCTGTCAAACTGCGTGGTTTGAGTGGTCCGGCTGAGCCACTTGCGTTCATGTCGCTTCTGTTTAAGTGACGGGCCCCCTCACTGTAGTAAGTTTCAAACTATGTGCACAACTGGCAACAACGTCACACCGTGTAACTCTGGGATACAATCTCGGCCTGCCGCCTGCACAGAGCACATGGCAGTAGACGACAGCGAGTTAGAGTGTACTCTAGCCGAGTTAAGCTGTGCGGCTCTCGCATTTCCCGTCAATGCCTTGCGTCGCAACGGCGATTTGCGCTATATCAACCTGCGCACGAGAACTGTAAATAAAATTTAAAAAGTACCGGAAGTGGAGACGTACTGTTAGCCAAAAAGGCGATCACAAACCCGTCCGCCGCACGAAAAAGCTGTCCGAGAAGTTCAGCACATGGCTTATGCACGCATAAACAGGGAGGGAGTACGTTTAAAAACATAGGTGTGTGCAGTTGTCACTTCATAACAGGCAAGTTATGTTTACTAATCTCGCGCGAAGTTGTTTCCCCTATTATGTGCGACACCGTGGACTCGGGCACTGCAGATACGATGGGTCCGAGTCAACACTGCTTCGCTGCAGGCTGCGTAATTTCCTAGACGATTCTCCTTCGTCATACTGTGTGAACAAACATGTGCATATCTTACCGAGTCGTAAGCGGCACAGTGGTGCAGCCGCACAGCGCTAAAGCCGCGCGTAATCGGAGTGACATACAGCGATCAGCTGGGTGTCAAAAAAAAAAAAGGCCGGTAGCGACATTACGCGCGAATAAAAATCCAACGATCAACGTAGCGTGCGAAATGCCGTCCGCGCAGCTTGTTCACTCAGAAAATCCTGCCGCGTACGCTGCCTGCCTGCATGCATGCATGCGAAATCCCCGCACACTCGGCTATTTTTCGCCGCCGAACCATGCAGCCGAGGAATGTAAACGACCGTGCTTGGGTGGCTAGCGCCCGCAGTTCGAAAACGAGTCACGCACACTGTACGCTGCACATTTACAATAGAATAGCTCGCGCACGGCTCCCAACATTGGAGAAGAGGGGGAGGGGGGGACAACTGGAGCGTCGTGAAAAAGCCCACTGCTTCCATTTTCGGCACCGAACAACGCCACTTCGCCCCCCCCCCCCCCCCCACCATACGAAAACATGCCCCCGGCGCAAAAGGTCGCCGTCTTACGGAATCAGGTCACCCGGGGGCCATACTCTTGAGACGATCCATCAGTGTCGCCTCGCGTGACGTAATATAAAAAGCCCGGAGTGTTCGCTAACCGAAAATGCTTCCCCGTGACGTCACCATATAAACAGAGGTTTGTGTTTTTCGAACCTCTGACAAAACCAGAATGAGCGGAGAATGCGTCAAGTGTAGTGTAACTATTAAAAAAAAAGAACAAAAGCTTCTCTGCCGCGGTGGAGCAGTGTTTCTTGTCACGTTTGGCCCGGCACTTCGTCTTAGCAGACACTATTGTGCGTGAGCCGGTCTACAAGGATAGACAGTAATGCGGCTCACGTAGAATTTTCGACGTCCTTATCTTATAGTCACAAATGAACGATGAACCGTGCTGCAGGCACCTTCAAACCAGAGCAAAACATGCCCTCGTAACTAACAAGTGTAATAATAACTGGTCCCAAAACCACCACATGATGAGAGATGCCGTTGTGGAAGGCTCCGGAAATTTTGACCACCACTGGTTCGGTAACGTGCCTCGAACGTTTTCGCCTCATAATAAAAATGCGGCCGGGATTCAATCCCGCGACCTGCGGGTCAGAAGTCGAGCACCTTAACTAGTAGACCACAGTGGCGGGCGCGCCCTTCGCAAACAAAAAAACACAAAGCGATCACTGCAAACGCGTCAAAGTAACGCAAGCAGAAACCTTGAGCTAAAAAAAAAACTTTGCACGCATCCACTATGAAACAATACAAAATACTACCCTCTCGATGAAATGCTTTAGAATTTACCGTCAACTGACGCTGAAAAGCTGCGTCCGCTTCTTCCCGGCGTGTCAAGAGTACCGCAGAACAGTAAAGCTGAGGGCACCAGAAAGACTTTATGGCGACATCCATTTTGCGACTTCGCTTCCCATGGCCAAACAGCGCGCACAAAAGACAACATTTCGCACAGCCCTCGCTGTGGAAAGCATTAAAAAAAAAAAGATAACGGTTCAGGAAGCACAAAACACGCGAGGTTCGTGCTTGTATTTTCATGCTCTTGCAGTAGTCTCGTATATGTTACACTTTTTTTTTTTTAACAGGCCGACGAAAAGGCTAAAGAATTTGGAGTTATATAGTACACACACTCTGGTGGAAAAGAACTACGCAGAAAAACCCCGACAAGCGGAGGCAATTAATTTTCCGCTCCGAATTCCCGACGTTTTCGAGCAACAGTTATCGTTCCCAATATGCCTGCGCACATGTACAGGTGCGATCAAAAGTGTGCAGACCACGGGATCGCGTGGCAGAATGCATCGACGCGCCAGCTAGCGACGAGACACGACGAGACACCTGCTGCAAGGGCGCATGCGCGTCCCGTCTTATCACTTGGCTTCTCATGTCGCTCTGTTGGACGCGGTTACGGCGCTCGTACCCAAAACGACAACTGGGTGTCGCTTTCTTTGCTCCATCGAATCTGTGTCATTCTTTTACGTAGCGGCTGCGACGGGGCCGGTTCAACACCGGCTCGCGTTGTTATTGACACCGGTTGATTAGGATAAGTAAGCATAGCGAGCATCGCACAACCTGACGAAGCCAAACGCACAAAATTAAATTTTCTCAGGCCAGCTTGCCTTTGTCGGGCTAATCCAAGTTGCACTTAAATGAGCTTAGCTAAGTCAAAGTTAATGTAGCCGAAATTAATCAAATGTAGTCGAGCACTTTATGACCTAAATAAGTGAGGTGTAAGTAGCTTTAGTTAAGCCCAGTCCAGCTTGGTGTTTTCATGTTAAGCGAAGTTAAGCTTAGATGAGCCCAGATGAGTCGAAATAAGTATAGCCAAATCTAATTAGGCAAAGTTGATCATGCTCATCCTTAACCTAGCCGTGCAAAATTAGCCTATACAAGGCAAACCTTATCGGGGCCAATTAATCTAGGTCGACTTCCCCATGAGCCCACAGAAGTCAAGGTCAGGAAGATACTAATTACTCTTTACCGACTCCATACTAATTAGGATAATTTACGTCTAATTAGTGCTAATTATTGTGAACACTAATTATGACTAAATATTAGTCTGAAATCCAGCTAGAGTATCCTCTATACTGGAATTTCACGTGGCATAATTAAGCTAAATATGCATAACTAATCTAATTAGGCAAACACCAAGGAAATTATAAAAAGTCTGATTAATCTTGGTTGGTCATAGCATCATCAAACCAATTGGATTATGATTAGCTTTAATTAGGCAACATCTTATTAAAACACAAATAATTAACGTAATTGAAATCGAATTCTCATGAGCTCAGAGAATCCAAGCTCAGCAAGATGCTGATTACTCCTGACCGAGTCGAGTCTCATTTACCTAAATATAAATCTAATTAGCCTTAACATTATTTATAAATATTACTGAATAATGTGCGTGACATCAAAGCCCACCCGAAGTACTCGAGTTTGATGTCGCAGAATTATGCAAATCACGGCTCGATCCGCCTAATATAGACATCTATTGCTGCATAGGACGCTTTTGAGAGTAAAGGTGTTTAATGCAGTGTAATTATTCACGTCAATGTCTCCAGCGCAAGCAGGCTGTAAAATGCTAGTTCTATTTTTTCTGGAAATGTGCAACAGAGTATCTAAATTATAATAATGGGAATTGTGGTAATTAATGCAACATCAAGAAATGCCAGTGAGGGCTCAAGAATGCGCCTTCGGTTTTGGCGCCAGCTTGCATCAACAAAAAAGGTGTCAGTCGGTCGCTAGTGCGTAGGGTTGCATTTTATATCTCAGATGATTCCGCTTGATAATTGAACCCCTGAACGATGGTTATGCCAAGCGACAAAAAGAGGCATAGGTTGAAGCATTCGGCCGCATATGCTGCAGCAATTCTGTGTGGCCATCCTTAGCACGCTTAGTCCGACGCCCTACCTCCGTTATCACTGCAAGCGATGAGAGCCGACGGTCACGTTGACGGATAATGTAAACGGCTCCTAGGTAGCAGACTGTGGAAGCAGCATTGAAGTGGTAGTGCTTCATTTTGTATTTGCAATGCCGCCATACGTGCCACTGGAGCAGCGACAACGTATTGTGGAGCTGTCGTTGCAGGGATGGTCCCAACGCGAAATCTGCCGCTTGATGAATAGGTCGAGGGCCGCAGTTAGTAGAATTATCAGGACCTACCTCGACCATGGAGGAAGTCTTGCTGACAGAGAGCGCAGTGGACGTCCAAGAGCAACGGACACTCAAACTGATTCGCTTATCGTGGCCTGTGTGGTGGTAGACCCATTCATTGATGCCAAGGAAATCCGCCGTGAGCTTCAACTGGACGTCTCCCTCAGCACTATTCGGCGGCGACTGCGAGAGGCCGGGCTGTGGGGCTGCGTGGCTGCTCAGAAACCTCAGTTGACGGAGCGACAGAGGCAGCTAAGGCTCGAGTTTGCGCGTTCTGTGGAGGGCTGCACGGTGGAAGAATGGGGCGAAGTAATTTTCACCGACGAATCTACCTTCTCTTCGCGATGGGACCAGCAGCGTCATGTATGGCGCCCTATGAATTGCAGGTGAGATTCACCTGCAGGTTTGATTCGTGGCAGTTAACAAATTGACCATTACTTCAGTAATGCCATTTGTCAGCTCCTCACACTTTGTATCAAACCCTCCCGTGAACAACAACACTTATAATACAAATGTCATTGCTTGTCTCCTTCCGAGGCAAGATTTATATATCTTTTCTCCCATAGAACAAAGTATTTCAACATATATAATATCACGCGGGCCTTGAAGCATCGCTAGGTTACCTGTCGCGACTATTCCGTAGCACCTGAACTATATACAGGACGCTCGGCAGCTTACCCGAAAGCCGCGGGTTCAATCTCGGCAGTGGCAATCGCATTTTTATGGAGTTGAAATGCTAAATGCCGGTGTATTGTGTGATGTCAGTGCATGTTAAAAGAGGACCTGACAGTCAAAAGTTCCGTAGCCCTCCACGACGGCATGCATGCCCTATAATCCTATGTTGTTATGGCACGTAAGATGACAGATATATTATTATGAGTAATTGATGCGTCCCGTACTCCGACGAAACACTGATTTTTCTGATTAAATTCCCCCAGATACCTTCCAGAATACTGCCACAACGTTTTGTCCAGCGGCCGCTGCGCCGTGAGCGCATGGGGAGCCATCAGCAAGGAGGGACTCGGTCCACTTGTCCGAATCAATGGATCCTTCACGGCATCCGCTTATTGCAGATTGCTGCAGGAAGTGCTGGTGCCTTACGCCCTGGAGGGACCATTCGAGGATGGCTGCTACCAGCTGCAGCACGACCGAAGTCCAATCCACACAGCTCGCATGGTGGCCACGGTACTCGAGAACCTTGCCATCCGCACTCTGCCTTGGCCCCCCGTCGGTGCTGACCTGAACCCGATTGAAAATGTGTGGCGCATCGTGAAGAGCCGCCTGTCTGCGCGACGGCTTTCAAGCGCGACTTCCGAAGCGCTTTGGCAGGCAGTAAGCGAGGAGTGGGAGCGCCTGCGCCTTACCCCTGAGGTGGTCGTGAGGCTGTACGAGTCGATGCCGCGACGCGTCCAAGCCGTCATCGCCGCCAACGGAAACCTGACACGTTACTGAGGAAACGTGTGGCAAGACGCCTGGTGTTTACAACCTCACACAATTAATTTCGTCGTCTTTCGGACCTGGGCGACCAGTCACGCAGTCACTTTTGCCGAGATATTCAATTCTCGCGCTCGGCTCCGACACACGGAAGTGCTCAGGCGCAGCTTCGTCGTCGTCGTCATCCACATGCTGACGGCTCGCCGAAAGTACAAGCTGTTATGGACCGAAGGATCCTTGGGTATTCAGTTGCCGCTTCGAGAGGAGCAGAAATACTTTATTATTTTGCCAAGGGGGAAAATAAAAAAAAACGGCTCAATGGGGCCCCATGTTCTTCTCTCAAACTGACCAGCAGAAGTTTATTTGAGTCCTGAGGGGCCAATCTGAAAGAGATAAACAATATAAAAACTCAAAATAACCTGATAATTTTAACAATATCACGCAGTCCCTGCTTGCGCCATTTATGTGTAGCTTTCCTCACAGCTTCCATTGTTTTTATGGCGACTGTTCTCGCTGTAGCACGTTTTGCATCGCAAAGGAAATCCCTACGGTCGAGCTTGTATAAACGTAACAGCCAGATATTTTACAGGTGACGCTGAGGTTTTTTTAGAACCGCTTTTTTATTGTTCAGACGGCTTCTTCTAAAATTGTAATTATGTTTTGATCTTTTAGGACTAGACAGCGGCTGCATAGAAGAATTATTTTATCAGCAGCTAAGTAATCTAATATTCAGTAGTTTTTGTATTGTTTCAAAAATACTGTATCTTTCTCTTTCAAAAGAGCATATAACTGGCCATTGCGGTTAGACTGCCTGTTACTGAAACTCCTGAAAAACAGCTAAGCACCACAGAAAGCAGCGCGCCACTCGATAAACGAAAAAAAAAACGTGGGCAGCCTGCACTAAAGGCGCAAGGCAAAGTCACAGTGAAGCTAATGGTTTCGTAGCAAGTCCGATCTCAATTAGGCGTAACTAGGCGTAATTTGCATAATTCTGCGACATAAAACTCGAGTACTTCGGGTGGGCTTTGATGTCACGCACATTATTCAGTAATATTTATAAATAATGTTACGGCTAATTAGATTTATATTTAGGTAAATGAGACTCGACTCGGTCAGGAGTAATCAGCATCTTGCTGAGCTTGGATTCTCTGAGCTCATGAGAATTCGATTTCAATTACGTTAATTATTTGTGTTTTAATAAGATGTTGCCTAATTAAAGCTAATCATAATCCAATTGGTTTGATGATGCTATGACCAACCAAGATTAATCAGACTTTTTATAATTTCCTTGGTGTTTGCCTAATTAGATTAGTTATGCATATTTAGCTTAATTATGCCACGTGAAATTCCAGTATAGAGGATACTCTAGCTGGATTTCAGACTAATATTTAGTCATAATTAGTGTTCACAATAATTAGCACTAATTAGACGTAAATTACCCTAATTAGTATGGAGTCGGTAAAGAGTAATTAGTATCTTCCTGACCTTGACTTCTGTGGGCTCATGGGGAAGTCGACCTAGATTAATTGGCCCCGATAAGGTTTGCCTTGTATAGGCTAATTTTGCACGGCTAGGTTAAGGATGAGCATGATCAACTTTGCCTAATTAGATTTGGCTATACTTATTTCGACTCATCTGGGCTCATCTAAGCTTAACTTCGCTTAACATGAAAACACCAAGCTGGACTGGGCTTAACTAAAGCTACTTACACCTCACTTATTTAGGTCATAAAGTGCTCGACTACATTTGATTAATTTCGGCTACATTAACTTTGACTTAGCTAAGCTCATTTAAGTGCAACTTGGATTAGCCCGACAAAGGCAAGCTGGCCTGAGAAAATTTAATTTTGTGCGTTTGGCTTCGTCAGGTTGTGCGATGCTCGCTATGCTTACTTATCCTAATCAACCGGTGTCAATAACAACGCGAGCCGGTGTTGAACCGGCCCCGTCGCAGCCGCTACGTAAAAGAATGACACAGATTCGATGGAGCAAAGAAAGCGACACCCAGTTGTCGTTTTGGGTACGAGCGCCGTAACCGCGTCCAACAGAGCGACATGAGAAGCCAAGTGATAAGACGGGACGCGCATGCGCCCTTGCAGCAGGTGTCTCGTCGTGTCTCGTCGCTAGCTGGCGCGTCGATGCATTCTGCCACGCGATCCCGTGGTCTGCACACTTTTGATCGCACCTGTACCTGCGAACGGTTACACTACGAAGTGAACAGCTGCGAAAGCGAGCTTCAATTAAGCGTGCGTGCACGCCGGCTGCATACAAAACTTTCGCAAGTGTGCCATGTACTTATAATACACACGAAGTTTAAGCTGCGTTGTCCCACGCATGCAAGTGTGCGGACGACGGCGGGAGCACTAGCTTCGCGAGGTTGCGGTGAAGCAGCATGGACTGAACTCGGCAGGCATCATCATTCCTGACAACAGTGGAAATTTATGCTCTAACACGTGTCACGCGGAATATTTTTTTTTTTTTCATGTTTCGCAAGTCGTCTTTCGGGCTTCGAAAAAAAAAAATGTAACGCACGTGCAGCAACAAAAAAAGCTTCGAGGTTCTTGGAAGTGGCGTACATTTTCTTCTTTTATTTGACACTTTTGCTGCGACTGTAACACTTCCAGGTGTTATCAAGTATTAGTAGCCGGTTTTATCTCTCCGAAAGAATAAAAATTGTACAGAAGCCGCCGAACACTGAAGTGGGTCGAACTCTTATGTGCTTTCTAGTGGGTCTGCCCAAAGAGAACGCCGCTCGCGCGGAGACCCCGTGTTTTGGCCGTTACTGTCGCCATTGTGTAGACTCGCTGTGTGCCGGCTAATAAACGCCATAACAAATTGGTGGAGAGTGCTACGATCCCCTTCGATGCCCTTGGAACAACGCTCACGTACGCTGCAATCTACCATGTCCCACGACGCCTCTCAGCAAACGCCTCCTCCCATGCCACCCCCATGTCCCGGTGTCCCCAGGATCCGCGATCCACCCATCTTCACGGGCGCCGATGGCACTGACGTGGAGGACTGGCTCGCCATTTACGAGCGCGTGAGCGTCCCCAACAAATGGGACGAGGACGGCAAGTTGACAAACTTGGTGTTCTACCTTGCGGGCGTTGCAAGTTTGTGGTACACCAACCACGCGTCCGAGTTTGCAACCTGGTCCGGTTTCAAGACTGCTATCACCAACGTTTTTGGCCGCCCTGCCGTTCGCAAGCTGCAAGCCGAGCAGCGCTTACGCGAACGCGCTCAGCAGGCCGGTGAGTCATTCACCAGTTACATTGAAGATGTCCTGGACTTGTGCAAGAAGTCGAACGACAGCATGTCCGAATCAGACAAGATCCGGAACGTCATGAAGGGCATTGACGATGATGCCTTCACGATGCTGCTTGCCAAAAACCCAGGCACAGTAGCTGAGGTCATCACGCTGTGCCAGAGCTACGAGGAGCTCCGCCGGCAGCGTTCGATGACCCGTCGCTCCACACCACGAGATGCAGGGCTTGCAGGCTTGGAAGCGAGCTGTGATCAGGTGGCACTGCTGGCAGATCTCAAGTCCTTCATACGTGAGGAAATCGCGCGGCAGTTCTCTCTCCTGCCCTTTGCCCACCCACCGGCTGCTCAACAATCGGCCACTACCATTCTTCCACCCATCCGCCGAGCGATTGAGCAGGAAATAGCGGAGGTCATGCCTGCGTACCACCCACAACAACTTCCGGCCCCTGCACCCCCAAGTTACGCCCAAGTGGTCGCAAGGCCGCCTCCAGTCGTTCAAGCGCCTGCACCAGTGACTTACGCCGAAGCTGCCGCACGACCTCCGTCCTTTGCAGCGGGTAT